>NC_083560.1:125357619-125657619 GCF_019925205.1 Metopolophium dirhodum
TAAATATGTATTTAAACATACAAAGACAAATATAAATAGTTCATATTATAAAAATCTAAATAGCAGATGTTATTTAAAATATAAATTTTATAAAATAAAAGAATTGTTGTATTTTATGTATTCATATATTCTTTAAGAAAATTATACATATTTTATTGACGGTAGTCGGTAAGTAATTATTACCCTATTAATTTTAGTGCATATTCATAATATATACAAATTACGAATAGATACAATATGACAATATGTGTTTAAGCCTTTAGGGTTAAAAATAGTTTTGTTGAGTTTATGTACTTGTAATGTTAAATATAGAATAAAATAAAACATTTTAAGGAGGTGTAGATGGCTAAGCCCCCCAAAGTCTGTCCAACCTAGAAACTTATTGCAACCCTAACAATTTAGCCCAATTTACGCCACTGGGTTTACCTATAGGTACCTATTGACTACTCTATATATTATTACAGGGCGCGATTAGCCTGGGCCAACTGGGCCTTGGCCGTAGTTCCGCATATGTCTGGACATATTATTTTGTTGATTTAAACATAAATAAAGATTTGTCATAAAGACAAATACCTACCAATCTGAACGATATTGCGATGTTAAATCCGTTGAATTGTTGAATCCGTTTTTGCTTGAATAATATATCGAGAATTAAGAAGTGGAAAATCATAATTAATTTAATCATTTTAACAATAACAATATTATCGTATTCATAAAGGTTTGTCATTTGTATTATACATATATTCCAAATGAAGCAAAACGATAGAAAGATAGATTAATAATTAATTATTGTAACCCGGGAAAAGTTGATTAGGGAATATAGGTACTATTGGTACCAACCTACTACTTAACAGTAGTGTATTATAAAATAAGTAAATTATTTTGTATTCCTATAAGTTCCACTGAATTATGACCAATATTATAGCCAATTTTCTGTTTAAGCCAATCACACAAATAACACAAAAATATCACAATAATACATTATCTAAATTAGGTATGTTATATAATACGTAATATTAATTATTATATACCTACCTTTTTTTTCAAGTGTAGTATCGCAACTGAGGTTGGAACCACGATAGTATTTCAACCTACTCAGTTTCATCGTTAATTGTACAATAATTGCAAAAACATTTTACAAAATCATCCAACAAATTCATATAATACATACATCGTGCTGTGGTGACCAGAGCCTACATAATTTACATATGATAATCTATATATATATAAATTAATGTAAGTCTGTCTGTCTGTGTGTCCACATTACCATGGCAACCATTTATATATTATTTTGAGATTTCTGATGGATTTTTTTGTGTATAAATGGTGTAAAAACATATTATTCATATAGAGTAGACAATTTTAATGGGCAACAAAGTGAACGGGATCAGATATTTTTATATAATATATGGATAGATTAGACCTCTGGGCAGAAGATATGCTAATTTAAAAAGGGAGAGGACCAATCCCGGAAGGTGCTCAAACAGAGATTTGGAAATATCCGATGGACATATTTACATGTTAATAAATGGCTGCTATGGTAACCGTTATATTATAAAATAAAACATATTATTCATATAAGTCATGTAGAGTTGGCATTTTTAATGGGCAACAAAGTGCACGGGATCAGCTAGTAATATATAAATATAAATATACATATTATATAAATATTATATACATAATACATAATAGTGGTTGCGTAGTGAAGCTCATCGTAGAAACGGCGTCAATAACTACCACAGATAAGTAATACCAACATTGTAGAGTGCGCGAATCGACAACGACAGGCGATCACACCGCGTGCACTGTCTCTCTCTGTAAGAACTTCTTGCACACAACTGCGATGGACAGCAGTTGTAAGGGGATCTGTGGCCTGGCAGCGAGTTTAGAATTGAAGTACGTGCTGGTGGTGCCGACGGAACAGGCGACAATGTTGCACGGTGAATTGTTGATGCGGGGCGTGCCTGAAAGACTGATCTACGAGGTGGACCCGAACAGGAGGCCGCGGCCGCAGAAGTCGACGAACTGCGGACCTGCCGCCGAAGCAAGCGGCAGCGGTGGTCGTACACGATGCCAGGAGAAACGGTTTATGCCCGGTTCCATTAGACTAGGCACGTACGCCGCCGGCGGCCAACAGTACAACGTGGGCCTACGCTGGGGATCCGTGTGGATATCGATGATCGATCGGGCGCCGAGGGTAGACGGTGGAGGGGCCTCGGAGGTTACAGTGGCCGACGGCGGAGGGGCCTCGGAGGTCTCCCCGGTGGTGGGCAGTAGTCGATCCGTGGAAGTCCCACCAGTGGTGGACCGCGGTGTGGCCGTCGTGCCGGTCCCAGAGGAGGACAGTTGTATGACCATGAACACGTTGATTGAGAGCGACGGCGGTCACGAGACCGATGATGAACATATTACGGTCTTAGGCGGTGACTGCAAGAATGAAAATGACGAACCGAATCTCGGTAACGGCGGTCGGCGGTGTAACAGCTCGAGCACGTTGTGCGAAGATTGTAAACAATGGTTGCTCAAAGAGTATTTCGGCGACCGATTGCAGGACGACGCCTCGGACCTTAACGGTCAGCACGCATGCATTTACAGACGGATCGTTGACCGTTTATTTGTGGTAACGGTTACCGAAGGTGGCGGTGCCGGCGACGACGAGAACGAGAATGAGGACGAGGACGAGGACGAGGACGAGGACGGGACGGCTTGCTGCGAGACTACGACTGCGGACGATGGTGTCGTTGAACGGCCATCAACTGCGATCGACTGCACGACGACCAAGGTCACTGGTCCTCCGGAACGAGAGCAGCCCTTCGCTGGTCCAACGACACCCTCACAGCCTGCACCGCCGATGAAACAATCGACGACACCGTCGGTTCCGGGATCGCCGGGTAAGGAAGATCGACTGGACCACGTAGCGGAAAACGTCGGGAAACCGAAATCGAAAAAGACCACGTTTTTCGGCAAGTTCTGCAAGTCTAACAAGAAGACGAAAAAAAATCTCAAACCGCTGAAAACCGATTGATCGCACTTTGAGCGTGGCGGACCGGCGTTAGCCTGTGCCGAGTGGTGTATAAATAGCAGCATACTGGATGTGCGCGTATACCTAACCTAACCGGGAATGACTTGAGTGAAGATTAGTAACAATTATTTATTTTTACGTTTTAATAGCTGTGTTTAATATAAATATTATATTATATTGCATATAGGTTTACCCTTTTCATATATTTAGGTTCGTATATTGTAATTGCCAGTTTTCTTTTATTTGTCATATTACAGGCTTGTTCCTAGAAATCGGTGTCATAATTCTATATGAGTATATCTCAAAATTCTATATCGGTACTTATAGAAACTTATAAGAAACCCTGTACAATTTAAGAATTTGTTTTTAAAATAGTAATGCACTCATCTTGAAAACATCGGGTCGGGAATTGAAAAAAAAAATACGCAAATGCATAGAAATCTAATGCCGAGTTGCACGAAAAATGTATTCATTTAAATATTTAATGGTTCAATAAAATTGAAATGAAACATTTTTCTAACATAAGGCATCTATAACTTTAAAGGCGAGGCTACTAGATAAAATGATTCCCCCCCCCCCCCCCCCCCCAAGACAAAAACCTAAATACGCCACTGTAGGTGTTATACTATATTCATACAGATTAAAAATGTAGGTACTATTATATTTTTTCTCATTTATACTAAATGATATCTGAGACTGATATTAGTATAACTATAGGTACTAGTTCAAATTCATTTACTAATTAGAGTAGATAGCCTAAAGTAAAATTATATTTTCTTGTTGAAATTTCAACAAAGGTAACTATGGTTGGTTGATTAACTTATTGCCTAATTAACTTTATAGCTTAACTAGTTAAACTTTAAACTTAAGTACCCACTTAACAACTTAACAAAAATAATATGTTAAAATATTAAAATCATGTTTATTCACGTCATATTATCTATAACTTACTATAATTAAGAGTTATTAAGACTAGTAAATTAATAATTTGTTTAACCATGCTTTCATATTTATTTTAAATAAAAAGAAACAAATAAATATTGATTGGAAAGTCAAATCAATTTTTATATTCTTACTAATTGCAACAATACCATTCGTTACGGCTTCATTTATTGGAAGGCGAGACACTTCCTTAGAGTCTGAAGAAATTATTGTTGTATCCCTGCACATTTGACAAATAAATTTAAATTAAGAAAAAAATCCATTTCGACTTTCCGATATAAATTCCATATTCGCAGATGAACATCCAAATCTGTCCTCATGCAAACTATTTTGGATTTGTTTAAAAATGTGACAAATATCCACTATAACTCGTATACCAGTTAAAATTGTTTTCCTATATGTACAAATAAATTGTAATATTTCAAAACAGAATTTTTAACTTTATTTTTATTTTGTCAAAACTTTCCCAACTTTTTAGTATCGTTTTCAAATTCAGTAATTAATACATGGGGGACTCGATATCTTGGTTTTAAAATTCTATAGTTCCTGTTTCTTGAGTTAGTTCATCTCCAAATGTATTACTTTATTATTTATTACTACTTAATTACTTAATTGTGTAACTCGTCACTATCAAAACTCGGATATTTTGAGTTGAGAATTTATAAAAATTTTTATTTTTAAATCTAAGATTTGAAAATATAATACAAGATTGTCCATAAGTTTTGTCTACCTTTATCAAAAAAAAAAGTCTACAAGAAAGTCAAACTAAATTTTTATGAGCGTTTGAAATTAATATTTTTACAACATTTTATATTCACTCGATTTCTCATGTAACGATTTACTTATTTTGTTGTAATTAAAAAATGTAACTGTAGACACTTGAAAATTTCACTGAATGTTTATATTAGCATTTTCTATACACGATAAAATTTTGAAAATAATTTGACTCTTTTTGAGCTGTTTACGGACATTGTCAGTTTTCAATTTTTTTAGTTTTTTTTTCTATAAATATCCATAAAATTTTATTTGTTGGGTAAAAATGCGTGAAAATTTAATATAAGGCTCCTGATATATAGTTCTAATAGCAGTTGAAAAATATTAAAAGTACATAGGCACAATTTTTTTTATAAGTATTTAAAGTTTGATATTTGACAAAATTTATCAAAATCTTAAAATAATCATTGTAATTAAAAAATTATAAAATGTACAGTTTTCATAACTAAGGATTGAAAATTTAAAAAAAAAAGATTCTTATCATCCCTCCTTTCCAGAACAAAATATCACTGGTACAACCCAGGATCCAGATATTAACTTCTTTTTAACCAAGTCCTATTTTTTTTTTATAAATACCTAACTTACATAACTTAAAACTTTCAAGGTAAAATATATTGCTAGTTAAATAGGTACGTATTAACTTACAACTTAATGTTTACTTAACTTAACTAACACCTAAATTCTGAGTGAAAGTATAACTATAAGTCTAAATAAGAATTATTTATTGGTTTTACATTGGATATTTTTTTCTTTTCGTACCACTATCATATAGAACACTATTGGAACTGCTCTTATGTAGGTTGTAAAATAGAAGCACCTCCATAATTTAAAAATTTGAGTTGGTAATTTGAAGAGAACTTTCAGGTTTAAACAGCAATTATCCGAAATTAGGTTTTTTTTCGGTCGGATTTGTATACAGGGCAAGGTACATTGATATCAACTATTTACCCACGTGAACCGAGTTTCAAATAAACCCAAATACACCATGCGCAATATTTAATAATTTTGTTTCCACACAAAGTAAAGTAATACAGCTAGTACTTCTTTTATTTATTTAAATAATATTATTGAGGCCTTCTTATCCTTATGCTAGTGAAAAGTAATCAAGTGGTTTATTATTATACATGTTTACAACATTTTAATGTAAGCCATAAAAGAGAATTTAATTGTTAGAATTCATGTACTCTGTTGAGAAAACAGGTAGGTGGTAAAAATAAATATTTATTCATTAACTGATTTTTATTTCATAAGCATGAGTTTACATTTGTTTGAACATTGATGTTTTCAATTTAATATTTGAAAAAACTAAATTAAATAATGTAATACAGTTATTTTATGAACAAGCACTGTTGAAGAACAAAATAAATGAGATAAGAAAAACATTTTACAAGTAATTTTGAAATACTAAAAAAATATGAGCGTATTATTCTAAGCAATTCCAGTTATTGCATTACAAAAAATATAAATACATATGTATGAGAAATCATTTTACAGATAACTACAAATAAACAATTTATAATATCTATAAAATATTATTGTAAATTAACAAAATATTGGTAACAGATAATCAATATTAGCTGCATATTATAATGATAAATGTATTTGAAGTACATCTTAATGATCATATTTCTCCTGCAACAACTTGTGAGGAACCTGTAATTTAGTAAATATTATATTGTTAAATGTATATAAAAATAAGTAACATTTTATAATTCAATTTTACTACTTAGAAAATTACCTATATTATAGCATAAAAAGTAAATTTAATGTTGTTTACATATTATTATCCCAAAAAATATAAACTATATTAAAATAAAATGTAAACTATTAGGGACTACAGTTTAACCAAATGTCTCTTATTTTTTTATTTGTAAAAAAAATTTGACTAATATAATATTCAGGTTAGTATTACAATATTTTAAGAAATATCTACATGTTTTTTTAATTATTACATAGTATGTTTGGTATATAAATAATTTGAAACATAAATTATTTTTTTATTCATATTTGTGTTTACTGAATAAATTAAATATGCATTATTTAATT
Organism: Metopolophium dirhodum; assembly: GCF_019925205.1. Classification (NCBI taxonomy): domain Eukaryota; kingdom Metazoa; phylum Arthropoda; class Insecta; order Hemiptera; family Aphididae; genus Metopolophium; species Metopolophium dirhodum. The sequence continues at coordinate 125,364,404 of NC_083560.1, forward strand.
AAATTTGAATTAATCAATAAAAAAAATATAAATAAATATTCTCTAATACAAAATTGAATTCTTTAATGCTTCAGTTATTTGTTACAAATAATTAACCTACCTTATTAGTTTAAATATTAGTTTGATTATGTACTTCTTTTGAATGTCCATTTTACTTTAATGGAAAACGCATGATATTACTAATATCGCCAAAAACTCTTCTACTTGGTAAACACAATCGTCTTCTTTCAACATGTCCATGATTTTCTTTTTCTGATCGCATGAATTTTACATAAGATTTTTTCTTTTTTTTAGCTGATGGCGAGTATTTTACTGCATTATGCCATGTTTTAGATACCATAGACATTGCCAAAATGTCTTTTCCGTGAAAAAATGAAAATATTTTTTCGGTTACAGGGGCAAAATTATAACGCTTTGATAAATAATACATAAAGTCTACTTTTTTTAGGCCTTCTAAACTAATACGTTTATGATAAATACTATTAAACAAATTAAGATTTTTAGTATTTAAAAATTTAAAGTCGTATTTATTACATGGATTTGTTTGATGCATTTGAATTTGAAAACAAGAAAAAGTACTTAATTTTTTTGAAGGTTCTTGATTTAAAAATAATAGTGGATCACAATTAGTAACTGGATCTTTTACCTTGGAGCTCTCTTTTAGTTTAAAAACACCATAATCTAAATTATGAGTGGTCGAAGGCAGTTTACGAGCACCAACATCTGTTGATGTACGATTACAAAAAATAGGAACCAAAGATGAATCATTATAAAAATTGGAACTAGTTGTATGTATGAATCTGTAAGAAGTTGATGTAGATGTGAAAGACTTGTTAACACAAAGAGATTCTTCATAAACGGTTTTAGACATTTTGTATAAGTGATATCTAAAATATAAAAAAAAAAATATATAAACATAGGTAATAGTAATGACTAATGTTAATTTGTATAGTAATAAATTATGAATCCTAACCTAGGTTAATCTATCTTATACTTTATATAATCAAAACACTAACAATGTTAAAAAAGCAGGTAAGTGGATGTCGCTTTGCTGTACAGTAGGTTACAAGTGGTTCAATGTATAATGGATTGTATTAAACTTGAACTCAATGATATAAAATCATTTTATAAGAAAAAAGATTCTGAGCGGGGACCGGTTTGTCAGTCTGGATTTTTTATATTGTTATTATTAATTATTAATTATTATAGCCTGTAAGTTGAATTTAAACTATAATAGGTATTATTGTTATTTTTATTCCTTTCTATGGTGATAAATAAAGCGTTAGAAATTAAAATCCCATGTTTAGCGGTTTTTTGTAATTTGTTGGTGGTTTTTCCTAAGGCATTAAATAACTATTGAGAAAATCGAAAAATTACCTCCCTAAAGTACCATTTTGATCCAATTTGCTAAAAGATAAGGTACTATGTATTGAAATTGAAGCCCTCTCTTCTGGTAGAAATTTTGTATACAGGATATAAAAAAAAAATAAATACCATTGTAAAACCACTAGTATCTTAGCTCCGCTCAGAATCTAAAAATAATAATAGTGATAGATTTATAGGTTTTATTGATCCCTAAAAAATAATTATAATATATCAAGTTAGCATTGAAATAATTGGATGGTACCTGGGGTAAAGAGAAATAAGAGAAACAATTTTTTTTTTGCCTATTTTTATAGATTATTAATATCCACATTGATTGACATCAACAAATGAAAAAAAAATGTAGATTATCTATGAGGAAAAGGGAATAATAATCAGCCATTGTACAAATAGGAATAACTCAACATATCTTTAAGTTTTAATACATTTGGCAAATGTCATTTGCGCATTATTTATGGCTCATTCCCAAAAAGCTGTTTTTCGTAATCATATGTGAACACGTTTATAAGTTTATAGCATTGCTTTAGGATGTAGAAAGTACTATTTAAGGTTGTGGTTAATAATAATATTATATTATAATAAAGTTCATTTGGCTTAATGGAGATACCAGTCAATTAAAACCACAGCTTAATTGACACAATTCTTCAATTGCCAAAATAACATTATGTTTGCAATGTGTTCATCATTTATTTGAGCCACAAAACCATATAATTGGGAAATTTTAATCCATGTCTATAGCTAAATTAAGTGATATGGATGTCTATTCAGACTACATTCAATGTTAATCGTCTTGCCTTTTTATCATATATAATATAATTATTGATTATTATAGCTTCAAACAATGAAGATTAATGATAATTTTTCCAAAGGTTAATTAGTTAAAAAGTTAATTTTTTTAGTTAGTTCATTTTGTAATAAACTTAATATGTAGCTTAAGAATTTAAAGAATTAGTGTAACAATTTAGCTTTTTTGGTTAGTTAGAAAATTAATACATTAAGAGGAAGTACCACCACGTGCTACACGCATTTGTTGTCTCCGTCTTACATATGAAAACAACATAGTCAAAAACTGTTCTGAGCGTAGTAACTTTACTTCCTCTGTATTTATAGTAGAATTACCAAAATTCCACTACACACAGGGAAGAACTTTATCTGTGACGTAGCGTTTTAATTTTTATGATAACACTTGCCAATCATTTTTAATAATTAAATAAAAAAAAAAACCCAATGTTCTCAAACTGATAACTTTAATTGTATTTATGTTATTAAAAAAATAAGTCACAGACAACGTTTATCCCTATGCGTTGTGGAATTTTGGTAATTCAACTATAAATACACTGGGAGTAAAGTTGTTACACGCAAAACAGTTTTTGGATATGTAGTACATTTGTAAGAAAGAGACAACACATGCGGGTAGCACACTAGCACGTCTTCTTAAATCAAGTTTATTTATATTTAAAATATGCTGTAAGCTTGAAAATGTTTATTTTCCATTTTCTATTTTCATGTTTTTATTCTAAAATGTTCATGAAATGTACAGTTCTCTAAAGTACCTACTTACAATTTTAGATATAGGATCTATTTATAATAAATTGTATTTAAAACTAATTATATTTGTGTTTAATACTTAGCATATTATACAACAATTTTAAATTCAAATAAACATTGTGTACTTTATTTGATAATTTAGTTGACACAAACATAGAATTACATACACCTCATATATAGTGTGCAATATGTAAGAATAGTAGGTAGGTACATAAGGTGTATTTTTTTTACAGAATATTAATACCTATATCAAAAAAGGTAAAATAAACATTAATACATGTGATAAAATAGAAATGTTGATGTCATTTATATACATAATATTAATATTTTTCACAGCAATCAAAATAATATACAGTGAATACAAAATTATAATTTACATTTTATATTTTTAATATTATGAATAGGTACTCAAATAGGTACTTATGGGTAAAAATAAATTATTAATAAGAATTTTTATAACTATTGCCTACACTATGCAATTGCTGTTGCCTATTACATGGTCTATTTTTTAATAGTTAGATGAGTTTTTAAAATGTATGAAGATTACCTGTATTTTATTATAAAATTAGTTCATAAAACTCAGTACTTCTAATATAGGCAATACTAATGGTTATAAATCGAGCACAGAAGTGGATTTTTTGTTGGTTATCACATCTATTGCCAAGATATTCAAGGATAACTTAGGACAAAAATTAAGGCAGGGAAAATGTATTACCCAAGCCACATTTCTATAGGCATAGGTAACTAAATGGGTTCTGGACTGAGCATATGTTATACCATGATAATTCAGTTTTAAGTGAGTTATGAGCATTTTTAAATAGAGCATTTTTATATACCCTACTATAACTTATAAAATTGAGATTTTCCTCTTGTAGTATTGTTTCAAGTCTATAATTAATGTTAATAAATATATATTATCTAGGTATAATATATATAAATAAATACTAGGTACATAGTTCCCTGTGCCTTGGTGGGCCAGGCTGTCCCTATAGATAATAGTAATTGGTTTCAAGACACTACAAATAAAAAAGTATCTACATTTTGTAGTGCATATTAATATGATGATTAAAGACCGGATTTATATTCTCTTAAAATACCTAAAATATGATGCTAGTATTCTCTAAAAAACCTTCAAATATTCTCATTATATTCTCTTAAAAATTTAAAAAATATGCAAAAATATGCAAAAATAATCAATAAACATCATTATTTGCTTAAATATGCATTTAAAAATTTTTTTTTTAACATTAATTTAATAATGAGGTATTAATTAAGTATCAAAAGTTGCGTACCTAATGGAATACTATTGCAATTAAATAAGAGTTGGAAATGATAAAAAAAAAATTGTAATGTTCAACATTTTTTTTTCTGGGTACCATATATTAAAATTCAAAATAAATACAATTTTTTTCTCACAATTCACAAAATATTACAAATTATGCTAAATGGGTTAAATATTCTCTAACCCATGAAATATTCTCAAATATGTAAAAAAAACTTTTTTCTACGTATTTAGAATTGAACAAATCGTCCACATTTTTTACTCTCATAAGACTGCATGGACCCAGAAACGATATGTAAAAAAATATAAATCCGGTCTTTAATGATGATTAATGATAATATAATTTAAAAACTCTTAAAGTACAGTATAAATTAGGTATATATTAATTTTGAGGTTACCTACCAATATTATAATATTGTATTGTGTTTTTAAAATACCCTATTTATATGAAAAACAATGTTCTTAATATTTTATTTACCTATATTAATAAGCTCGTTATTTATAAGAAAAAAAAAATTTTATTTTCTCTACTGATAGGCAAGGCTGGGCATTAACGAGTTAAAAAGTTTAAGTTAAGTTTAAAAGTTAATTTTATTTTAACTTTTTAACTTAACCAGTTACTGTTGGCTTTTCATTAACTTAACTATTAACTTACTAAATTTATGTCTTAATTAACGTGAAATTAACGAGTTAATTTTTCATTTTAAGAAGTAAGTTAAGTTAATTTATTTTGTTTTTAATTTTATAATATTTCACTGTTTCAGTCTATTTTGTTTTTATGTCAAAAAATGTATATCGTAAATTGTTTAAAGTTAAAAATTTATATCATTCGAATCTAAATTATGTGGAAATACTGTATGAAGTATTAACACTATATCCTATAATTTAGTTTTGTGTTGGAAAAAAATTAAGTACGCTAATGTTGTATAAACAAATTAACTTTTTTTTCAACTTAATAAAAAGTTAACAAAAAGTGTGTATTAACTTTTAACTTAACTGAGTTAACCTATACTCTATAGTTAAATTTACCTTTAACTTTTAACTTTTTGTTATTGGTGCATATTAACTTAACTGAGTTAAAAAAAATTATCAACTTTCCCAGCCTTGCGCTGATAGGTATATAAATTAATTAAAAAATTTAGAAAAGGAACTTATTTACAGCTATTTACCTAGATACCTAAATGTTTATTTTTTAGTAATTTTTAAAATATACCTACCTAGGTAATAGTATTTTTAACATTTTTGTAGTTTTCAGGATATAACTATAGGTAAATAGGTACATTAAATTAATTTAATAAACCTAGCAACGTAAAAATGTTAACTTAGGTCTTTAGTTTATTTATTTTTATAAAATATTTATGTAATAAAATCATATTAACAAAAGCACTTTTTAAACTTTTTAGAGAGGGATGGGATGGGGCCATGGGGGGGGACATAAATTATAATCTATATAACTCATGTCCAAATATAAAGTTGAAATATTAAAGTAAAAATGGTTTCATTATTTTGTTTTTTTTTCAGGAGGGGAAGGGTTTTACCCTAACCCCCCCTCGCACGTGTATAACGTGGGTACAGTACCTATGATTCATTTCTAAGCCATTAAATTATTTTTAAGACTTAAGTAAAAACAATCAATTACCTAGGTTACAGTTTCGATTTTGGTGAATAAATTATTTCCCCCCCCCCTTGTTTTTACCCAGTGACGTCTCTACCAACACATCAAAATTTAATACACAAATGCCCTCGATAATTGTACATATTATTGAATTTATTGTTAAAAAACGGAAAGGTCATGCCACCGGTTGGCGAAGAGACCTATAATAACTAATAAGCGGAACATGAGGAACGTTCGATCAAAACAGAAAAACAATACACGATTATAATAGCCATTGAGCTATACACCTATAGCAAATTCATCCTATTTCGAAACGTTTTCATAAGATCTAACCGAACCGAATTCGTCCGGTGCGATAGATGGGCCACACAGCACAAGCGACACAGATTATGAGATGCTACCGGCGTACCTGCCTACAATTAATTCTATTTTAATAACTAAGTGCATTAATTAAAAGTGTATTGTTCATACCTTTACAATTCCGTGTTAGATTCGTATGAGGACGGCGACAATGGACGAAGGATTTCAGGTCGATGACTTCTTTGGTAACGAACTTCGACGACGACGAGACGGGTTGCCGTCTCGTGAACAATGGACAGACAGACAGAGCTGTCACAAATGATGACACGCCGAAGTGCGGGTCGGTGTGAGTGGGCGACCAACGTGACTGACTTCCAGCTGATCGCGTCGTCGAGTCGACTCAATAATAGAAAAATTTGGAAAATGTATGTATATTAATGTTGTCGGTTGATCGCCGGCGACGTCGATCAGCGATTTTCTCTATCACCGTTTGCCGTCGGGTACAATAATAAAATTATTATTATCTATAGACGTTTAGCTGGCGGCGAAGACGAAAAACCACAGCGAAGTGCAAAAGACAGAAAACGATAAGCCGTACCTAACATTATTCTTGTCGTCGGTCCGTGAAAATGTGCGATGATAAGTGATAACGGAGAAACGGACTACTCTTCATAACAATAATATTAATATATTAATTTGGTAAACCGAATAGAGACGGTGACCTACGTGCACACAGTATTCACGGAATAAGTAATAATTCACCAACTGCTGGCTAAGAAGAAGAACGTATTTTACGGTGTCAATCGGGAGGACATAACCCCCCCCCCCCCGGCCTTCATCACACAAAATGCGGTCGCCGACGTCTTAATCTATAAATATTTTCCACTCGTTTTTACCCGTAATACTATAGGTACACCGCGCTACTATTATAATAGTATGACATATTATGTAGAAAACGTACTATAATAGGTACATTGATTTAGCAAATACCTATTAATTATTATTTATTATCCTCGGTAGGTAGGAATAATATATAATATTTTGCATTCGTAGTTATTCGGTCGTTAATGACGATATAGACTATTATAGTTATTACTTATTACTATAGTTTTTAGTAATGATAAAATACCTTCCTACATATTCCAATTTTCGTCGAAATATCAACGCACGTAGTCACTAGTCAATAGTACATAGTATTACTATATACTATACAGAATGGTAGGTATTACTAGAAAATACGTCATTAATTTACGACTTTTACGTCTATCTAGTGAATAGTGATACTAGTAATATAATTTGTGCTCGATAATGCCGCGTAATATTTTCCGCGATTAGACCAAAATCTGTTATAATAAAAATAAAAATGTAGTATTGCTTTCAAGTTTGAAGCTTCCACGAAAGGCCGCCCAAAAAAGTCTACCACGGGTTTGTGTTATATAATTTTTCACTTGGAACGCAATTTTTAAATCGTTAGATTGAGCTCCTCTGCCTCTTCTACTTTATTTTTCCTAATTCGAGTACTGAATTTATACTAATAATATACCTAGTAGAGTAACATTTGAAATTTGAATACTACACTACGTTTAATAAGACATAGGTACCTATATTATAATTAATATAATATTAATATATTATAATTTATAATTTATACACATAATTAATACCTAATTATAATATTGAAAATTTGAATAATATTAATACCATAGTCCATAGTGGCTAATGCCTCAGTAATTTCATAGCCAATAGGTAGTGTCAATTGAAACGTACCTACTGGCTTTACTTATAAGAACAATTTGTTCATTACCTATAGTATAATCTATAATAATTATTGTGCACATACATAATGTGGACCATATTATATTGGTTTTCAATGGTTTTGGGCTTTGGGAAAATAATATAGCCTTACAGACACACTATAATATTATTAGTATTTTTAGACACATTCTGACCGTGAAAGGTTCCACCAAAACCAAATCAATCTCGATACACCTAATAACTAATAAAAGTTTAATATAAATTGATTTATTTAAAATAATTAAAAATACATTATTATCGAAATCCAATTCCCACTGTATTTGTTTGGTAAACTTGTAAATAACTTAATTATAACTTATGTCCATAGATGCCGACTCAAAAAGATCAATAAAAAAATAAAAAGTAAAACATACCTACTAAAATGTTGAAGTTATAGAAAATGTTTTTTTTATAATTTTTAGTTAAAATGTATGCCTAAAATTCTATTAAGTAACTTAGATAATCTATTATAATATTATTATGTATAGTAGGTACACATACAATTAGTTTTACAATATTTTTATTAAAAACTAAACATATTGTAAAAAAAAAAATTCTCATAATATTATATAATATTATTTATAACGATTAATAATTACGATAAAAAAAGTCAAATAGAAACTAAATTCATATTCGGTGTTGTATTAGATTTGACCATTGTAAACCAGATCTGCCTATTTTTAACACAACTGTTATGACGGTCGCACGAAGCAGCCACTGCATGTGAACGATGTTTTGTTATATTATTATTTATACTAATAAACTATATTACTATCAGTTATTATGACATTCTTATAAAGTTATAAATAAAAAGGGGTAATATTGTAATAACTAATAATATACCTATTAATTATCGGAACATTGAATCATCGAGCAATTGGGTACTCGTCACTTGATAGCCAATAGTTCATGTACAATAAATACTTAATACATAAAAATGTATTTTAAAATAAATAATAACTTACAACGAAAAAATATTATATTTGTTCAAAAAACAAAAAACAATTAATTTTTTAATTTTTAATGTTTACGTTTAACGGTTAAACAATAACTATTCACTCCTATAGTCCTATTCAATTATTTTAATTTAGGGCCTAGTAATAATGTTTTCTTCTGGGTCTCATAAATATTTGCGCTGTACCCTGTACCCAGTCTACAAGATTAAAATTCCGTATTTCTGTGTACACCACTGTAAAGTGCAAAATGTACCTACGTATAATATATTGTTCGTAAATATTCATTGAGGACTTTACTCACTTGTGTTGTACTGGTAAGATGACATTTTGATCAGTTATACTGTTGTCTCCGTTTTAAAAACTTAATATGAGTGTATGACAAGGGCCAGTGGCGTATTTATGGGGGGATCAAGGGGATCAATTCCCCCCATAGGCTGTATATAATATGCAAAAGTTTTCGGAGTCCTAACTCAAGGCCTCTAACCTTAAAGGCGGGGCTACTGAATAAAATTGTACCCCTCCCCCCATACACAAAAACTTAAAAACGCCACTGACAACCAATTTTTCAAGCTATCATAGTTTATACTAGAGGCTTTAAATAAAAAAAAAAACCAATTTTGCGTTATAATAACCTAAAGTAATAGAGTGAATTGTCACATGGCGTCCGCCAGCGAGGTGGGGGGCATGGTCCCCCGATATTTTAGTTAATACTAATCCTCCTGGTTTATATTTATGCGGGCGCCCTTAATTTACATATTATCATATAATATCATCTGTGTTTTCATATGGGTTAATAACTATATTTTAATTTTCAAGCAACTTATGAGTATGTAAAATATAACAATTTATTTAAAAATTCTCTTAACTTAATTTTCTCAATAGTAAAATGTTGCTGAACAACAATTTGCTACGTTGTACGCACGTAATACGAATACAACATCTGCTGATGTGGCATGGGTACTCCGTATTAGGTACTGGCAATAGAAAACTTAATTTCGTTTTTATTTTGCAATATTTTATTATTTTAGTCACATACAACAATACTCGATTAACAAATGTACAGGTTATCGAAATAAATACAATAGCAATAATCGATTGTAGGTTGGAGCACTAATTTTTATTTTTGTATATCCTGGAAGCATTAATATTGAACACTAAAACTTGGTAGTGTAGCGGTAATTAGTGCTGTTTAATCTCCTGCTAACTTCACGGACCTTTAGTTTAAATTTATATATAAATAATAAATTTAATAGAAGACGTATGCAAATCTCACACTCATTACTAGTCTACAATATATTGCCTATATTATAATCTGTTATCATTTAGTTATCTTTTATTTATTTATCTATTTTACTATTATTTGCAGTGGCGGACTGGACGACCGGGATACCGGTAAATTTCCCGGTGGGCCGCTGCTCGTATAAAATATACATTTATTAATATTATTATTGGGAAATTATAAATTAAAATATTATCTAATAAGTAAAAGTATGTAATATTAAGGAGGCTGGAGCGTAATCCATTCTAAAGAGTAAAAACTAGGCATTTTATATTTCAGTTTATATGGCTGGGTCTTGTGAATGTGTTGAAAGTAAATGAACATTAGTGTGTGTAATTCATAGTACCGATCACGTAGTTGTATAGGGACATCATACAGGATCAGTGGCGTAACTGGATAAAAATCTAGGGGGGCAAAAAAATTAACCTCCCGTTTGGCCGTTCCTTTAGTCATAATCGCAATTTCAATATAATAACGTGTTCACGAATCACGTATAATAATAGTCACGAATAATACGGTTATTGCGATAACAGTAACACTGACAATACGCCAACATAATATTATTCAACAAGAGAAACCTAAAATAAATATAAACTTTTATAAAGTAATTTGAGAAAACAAATATTTTAATAGTATAATAATATGTTAACAGTCTTGTTAAGAATACTTTTTAAATGTGGATTATTTGGAGGGGAAAAATGATACTTTTGCTTTCACAAACATTTCTGGGGGGGGGCAAGTTCCCCCCCTGCAATTACGCCATTGAACAGGATATTATTTGAGTCTATAATTTTACCTACGCGCATGCAGTGATTAGTAGGATGTTCCAATTTAAATGTTGAAAGCAGATTTGAATTCTACTCTAAATTTTCTGTGCTTTAACTTTCGCACATTTTTCATATTCTATATCAATGTATTTAAATTTGAAATTATATGTATATGATCTATTCTTACTCGTTTGTTAGTAAATTTCTAAGAAAAAAAAATAAAAATCAGAAAAATTAAATTGTAAAAGCATAGATAATTTAGTGACAAATTCAAATCTGCTTTCAAAATTAATATCAGAACATTATATTGGCCGTAGTAATTGAAGTCGTGAGCTATGTTTTAGACCGAAAATGAATCACGCTCCAGGCCCTTTAAAATCAAATTGATTGTAGCTTAAATTATATACATAACAATTTATTACTTGAGATATTCTTTAACTAACAAATTTACAATAGTTATTTTATTTTGTTTTATATCATTTAACTAAAATATTTAAAAATTTAAAAGATTAATTGTGTTTACAAAAAAAATATATATACATTATATAAAAGGCTGTTAGTATACTGAGGAGTGAGAGCCTCCAAAATTATGATTATTTGTAACTATTTTTATTTTATTTTATTTTAAATTATGTTACTTATGTTAAACCGCGAGTCGTGAATGTTATATCTAATACATACGAAATAATAATAATTAGTTTAAAAGTGTATGTATAACTAAATAGGTAATATAATAAATAATATTTTTTTTCAATAATCCAAGTTGTTTTTAAACAAAAAATGGTTTGGATCAAATTTACATGTCATTATTGTGATTTTGACGATGGTGAATAGATTGCTGATTATTTTTTGTTTCATCAATTGTAATATTGCACATACTAAACCACTGATATATCCAAAGGCCAAAGCCGATTATATTTCAAAGTTATGATCAGAAATAATTCTTTCATATTTTATATTTATTTTGCTAAAAATAAAATTCAATGTTTATTACGCTTAATATAGTTACAAAATAAACACTTCTAATGAAAATATTTTATATTTTTATATAAAAAATATTTACCTATCACCACTGCAGATTATACATAGTATATACTATCACCTATGTCTCCGCTAGTTATGGCGGTTGTGTCAAAGTCAACACACCGCAAAGTCTGTCTCAAGTCTCAATTAACAATTCGTTTGGCATTTTCAAATTATATGAAAAACAAAAATTAAAAAAACTTTATTGTAAATACATAACTTTTTTATAAACACTCAATATTCTGCATACCATTAATTTTCGTTTTCATATTTGTTTAATTTACATAATAATGTATATTATATTTTACTGTTTTTTATAGGTAACTAATATAAGTAATAACTAAACAAAATAAAAAAAGGTGGATAAGTGGATGTCGCTCTGCTGTACAGTAGGTTACAAGTGGGTCCCTGTAATGGATGGTGTTAAATTTGAATTCAATGATATAATATCATTGTATAAGAAAAACGATTCTGAGCGAAAACGGTCAGTCAGCCTATGATATTACCAAGTATATTTGATGATATTATTGTGGATAAAGTAATTTATATATAACCTATTTACGTGGAGCCTTGTTTTAAATATTCAATCCTTAGCCATAAAAGTTAAACATTTTATACATTTTTAATTACAAAATAATTATTTAAGTATAAATTTGATAAATGTTGTCAACATTTGAACTTTAAATGCTTATAAAAAAAAATTGTGCCTATGTATTTTTAATATTTTTCAACTGCTATTAGAACAATATATCAGGAGCCTAATATTAAATTTTCACGCTTCTTTATCCTAACAAATAAAATTTTATTGATATTTATAGAAAAAAAAACTAAGAAAATTGAAAACTGACAATGTCCGTAAACAGCTCAAAAAGAGTCAAAATATTTTCAAAATTTTATGCTGTATAGAAAATGCTAATATAAACATTCAATAAAATTTTCATGTATTTACAATCATTCGTTTTTTAATTACAATAACATAAGAAAATTGTTACATGAGAAATCGAGTGAATATCAAATGTTGTAAAAATATACATTTCAGACGCTCATAAAAATTTAATTCAAGTTTCATGTAGACATTTTTTTTTTTTGATAAAGGTTGACAAACTTATGAGTGATCTTGTATTATATTTTCAAATCTTAGATTTAAAAGGAAAAATTTTTATGAATTCTCAACTCAAAATAATTTGCTAATTTTCGTGATTTTTCCGTATTTTGTCAAAATTTGAACTTTAAATGCTTATAAATAAAAACTGTGAAAAAGGATTTTTAATTTTTTTCATCTGCCTTTGAAACAATAACCTAGGAGCCTTCTATTAAATTTTCAATCTTTTCTACTCAACAGATAAAATTTTATTGATATTTATAGAAAAAAAAACTAAAAAAAATGGAAATTGACAATGTCCGTAAACAGCTCAAAATAAGTCAAAATATTTGGAAAATGTTATGGTGTATAGGAAATGCAATTATAAACATTCAGTTAAAATTTCATGTCCCTATGGTCATTTGTTTTAGAGTTACACCAAAAACCAAAATTGATTTTCTCGAAAACAGATTTTGCTTATAAATTCCCGTTTTTCCTTAATTTTTCTTTTGTTTTTCACGTCACTTTTGAAAACGACTGGGAAATTTTTACTTTTGACCCCCCAACGTACCAACTAGATTCACTTTCCTATCAAAAAAGTTACTGTTGAAGGAAATCCAAGCACTATTACTGTCCTAAAAGGTGATGACAGACACAAAAAAAAAACACACACATCATTGTAAAATCAATACATTCATCGTTCCACTCAGACATGGGCAACCAGGGTGCAACTTGAACCGCAGCACGCTCCGAGTCTTTGTCACGGTATATTATTAATCCGTAGTCTTGGTTGTCGTGAATGCCAGGCCGCCCCCGCTGTCCTTGGTCCTTACCAAAGATATTATAAAAATGTATAATATAATTGTGTCAACAGGCTGTGGTCGGTACCATTTGGTGGCGCCCCTATAGTCGGCGGCTAAAAAACCAAACCAGCTATAATAATAATAATAATAATATTATACCATACTTCGAACGCTGTGTCATAATATTAATATGCTTATGACGAAAAATAGCAATTTTAGAGAAATTATAAATTACATTGTTGTATTTTATTTTATTTTTTAGAATAAAATTAACCCCAGTCGGCTTTTACAATATAGCATAGTAGTAGATTTTTAACAACGCTACAACAGCGACTGTATATTTTATTGATTGAACAAAAATTAAAAAATATTGATACCTACCTATTTTTTTTCACGAGATATCGTCTCATCGATATTAAGGTTTTCGATAAATCATGTTCCGGACAAATATTGCCATCCCTAGTTATAGCCTGAAGCAGTGGTTCTCAATCTTTTTTGTACCGCGACCCAAATTTCCCCCGAAAAATCTTTCACGACCCACGTTATATAGTTATATAACACAAAATTTGTTTATTACTTTTATTAGGTATTTATTATTTTATAGGTTTATAATCAATATATTTTTACTAAATAATATACTTTTAATAATGAGGTGTATTAATAAATACGATGAATTATTATTTATTACCCACATAATTTTTGGTACCATATTACTATAATAATATATTTAATATTAATTTAACATAAATTTCTTGGAATCTGTACAATTCAAAAAAATTTTCACGACCCACCAAAAATCGACTGACGACCCACGAGAAACGCTGGCCTTAAGGTACCTTAATAATTCGCATAAATTTATCAATAAATAATAAAGAACAACGTTCAAAGATTAGGTTATAGATATAGATGTAGATTATAGGCATAGGTATATTAGGTATTTATTTTAGATAATCACACATAATATTATATATTTCAAGGAATTATAAACTGTTTTTTTTTTTATTACGGGTATAATAGTATCATTGAGTAGTACTCAATGATATTATTTTACAATATTACTTTACTACAATAAACATTTTACAAACGCATTTACTACATTATTTTAATTATAACAGGTAAATAAACATGTAACTTAATAACTAAGTAGTTAATAATAATATATATGATTTATGGTTAAGTAATTAACAAAGATAAATGTAAAGGTAAATTTTTATTGATTCATTGATTCATGAATAGGTATCATGTATATAGGTATAAGTACAACGTACAAGTAAGGTAACTGATGCAAACCAAGTAATTTATATTATATAGGATGATAATTTATTCTAAAATTGTCCAATAGTTTAAATAGGAATTTGTTGTTATACCTATCCGTTAAAATCCCATTCAATCCGATTGAACACAAATGTTGGAAACTTGGAAAATAAGTTAATACAAGTTCAATATTTGATAATTGAACATAGAAATGTACAAACTTAAATACATTTAAATCAAACACCCTGATATGTTTACAACGATTTAATTGAGAAATTGATTTATTTTATAAATATAAGTTATAACGTATGATTATATAATATTATAATATTTATATTGATCATATTAAAAAACATAACATTTGAGCCCGGTTAATTAATTTAGATGAAAAAATTAAATGCAACTTGTTAGTAGGTAATGTAAAAAGATTTATACTAGAACGTCTTTAATTACCTATTGTCAATTAAGTCAGTTACATTTTAAAATGGAAGAATTTAAATTTATTTAAGTTTAAAAAATATCATTAGATAATAATAAAATGATACCTAACCATATATTATTATATTCACAAGAATAGGCAATAAGTGTTTAAATGTAATTTGTATATATTATGTAATTATTTGTTTTATATTGAACATATTTAGTCCGACTGCTTGTGTTTATATTTAGTAATTGAGTGTCTTACATACTATGGGTAATATATATATATATAAACAGTGGCCTATATAATATAATCAGGGTGGGGGAGTGGGTAGGAGTTACATTCAGTAATTATAGTAATTATATCCCCATTGTTCGAAAAATCCCTTTATTTATGTCTTTGGTTACAACCACAATAATTCATTTGAATATATTATTATTTATTAGTTATAAACTTATAACACCCACCACCAACATTGAAAAATCCTGGGCACGCCACATTATTTAATACGATAATTAAATTTGGTTTTCTAAAATTAAATACTACCATATATTTTTATTAACTACAATGTGAAGTATGTCGTATATAAATTAAAAATTAAGTTTATTACCTACAAAAAGTATTTGAACATCAATTTTGATATATATAGGTAAGATTATAGTCGACGTTTGTAGACTTGTAGGTAGTAGGTAGGTTATAACTTATATAAATGTATAATACTTCTACTTTTCTAACATAACCAAGCAAACATTAGGTACAATTAAATATTTGAATCATTTCTAAACATTCATTTAATTAATATAATTTTGATAGAGGTAATTTTGTTGATTTATAATTAATGAAGGTGCAATAAATTATGCATATAAATCAAATTAATGGTATGTTAGTAGGTTTATATACGTAGGTAGTCAAGACTTAGTAGCCGATGGTGATTAAAGACATTTATGGGTTCCTACGTATTATTAACTACGGTAAATATTTTTTGGTACCTACCTAATTCATACTTAAAGAAAAATGAAAGGCAGATGTTCTTCGAGTCAAACCATCATTGTTCTAATTTAAATAATTTTGGAAAATACCAACTGCTACACGGTATTATATTTATTTGTAGTCATATACTAAATAGATAATTTGTTTATAATATATTTTTTACAAGCAATCTATTTTATGCTAGCTGGGAGTTACACATTTAATTTATGTTTTAAAAATCATTTTTTTTAAACTGTATTTGATTTTTAAAATGTATTAAAATGTTATCATACAATTGCTTATATTCATCAGTTACATTTGCATTCTTATGACAAAAATATAAAATCGCGTGTATAAAAACTTTTTCCAACTCTTTTTGTGCATTTGCAGATTTTGAAACCGCTTTGCGCCAAGTTTTAGACACAGTGGTCATCGATGCAATGTCTTTATAAGATAAATACGAGAATATTTTTTCGAGAAATGGCTTACAAAAATCGTGTTCTGTGAAAACAGACATAAAATCAATATATTCTTGACCTTGTTTAACGAAATCAACATCTAAGTTTAATTGAGGAGTTAGTGTAAGTGATAATGGGAGATGCGGAGTAGAGTTATAGAAATTATCGAATGAGAAAAATAACTCTGGAAAATATTTATAATTAAAAAAAAAGCTAGAATGACGATCTGTATCCTCGATAGTTACGTTTGATTTATATGTTACTAACATACCGTGGTGAATATCACCATCAGCAGCATTGGGTTCATTATTAACATCGGCGTGATTGTTTTGATCATTTTCATTGACATCGATATTAATATCGACGAGATCGATGTTATCATTTTCATTGACATTTACATTTTCATTTTCATTGACATTTACATTTTCATTGACATTGACATTTACATTGTCATTATTACGGATTTCACTATGAAATTCATCAAAAAATTTACCAACAATTTTTTTCATAGAAGATTGAATTGCGTTAAGTTCGGAAGGCGGGTAGTCGAAGGAGTAAAATATTTCTGACATTAATCCGGGACTAGTTGAAATGGTACAGATTGCACCCGAAGTGTCTTCGCTATTTTTATCAGCTGTGTTGTTGGAAGGTGTTGCGGTTTCAGAAGTATTATTAGTGTTGTCACACGGATATTCGTCACTCGATTTCTCGGCCATTGTTTCTGAACCTAATATAATACAATATGAATTATAAATAGTCTTAGTTCAAAATATATATTTTGGATTATTATATATGGTACACGGAATTAGACTCCTCTACAAATATATTGCAAAATCAACGCCGTGTACTACATGAAACCGGAGAGTGCGGAAAAATACATAACAGCTTGTATTTCACCGCATCGGACTTACCGCACTGCGGCGGAACAGCATAGGCAGAATAGAATTCCAACGCACTCGCTGGATTCAAGTAAGACACGGTAGTGCTGGTGGTATTTCAAAGTTTGATACCGGTATCCGGTATTTGTTTACTACCGGTATCTACGGTATTACCCGTTGTACCGTATTTTCTGTAAGTATCGAAAATACCGTACCTCGGTAATTACCGAAAATATCGTACCTTGGTGGCTTGGTATAATTATCAAAAATACAATAACCTCGGTAAATTTATTGGCTGCGTACGAGTTGATTCCCTGGTCATTATATATTATTTCAATATTTAGTCAAATATTCAACATATTTAGCCAACAAACACCACAAGGAGGTTGGCATCCAAATTTCTCAAAAATGTTGTTCTTTTTAGTTTTTTTATATTTTGAAAATCTTTCAATTTTTTGCTAAAAAATTATTAGTAAAAAAATTTAATAGGTAAAATATTTAGTAAGGAAATCGGTATTTCTTAAAAACCGGTAATTCCCGGTATATCGAAAATACCACTCTAACCAGCCCTGACACGGCGTAACAATAATTAAATGTACGTAATATGATATTATCGGTTTTGTATTTAATATATTATTTACTTAATATTTGAATAAAGAAATAAAAATATTATTGTATAGTTATTTAAATAGATATTAAATGTAGTTGAGACAATATTTGGATTAAATTATATGTCAAACTCTCAAAAATATTATTATTAATAAGTTTTATAAAGAGTGATCATTAAAAATGCATAAAAACAATTTGCCGTGAATGCGTTTTATGAAGTCCCACCACTCCCACCTATCAAGTTACACTTATGAAGGCTAAACATTATTATACATTTTTACCCGTAGGTATTATAATATTTCTACAATTAGTATAAGGGCGGAGGCACTGGTATAACAATACTGCACTATAAACAACAGTTAAATAGCAGTTTGTACTTGCAATATTTGTCTGTTACGAGTATGAAATCGTAAATAGCCTAATTATCAATATTTTACATATTATTACCATTATTTTACAAAAGTTTGAAAACTAGTTTTTGGAATTTAAAAATTCTTATTTTCCAAGTAAATATTTTTTCTTATAAGATGTATAAAATGTACGCATCCCTCTACCCTCATATGTTGTTTGAACATATCGAAACCTTTTCAATGTGATTGCAAATTCTTAAATTGTCATTAGCCATTAAATAGGTATATATGTATTTTTATGGCTGTATGTAAACTGCGGAAAAATTAACCTTTTTCTAAAAGTTAATACGTAAACTGTGACAAAAAAATGTTTACATTATACAATCTGCGACAAAACCGATATGATACATTATACAAACTGCGGAAATTTGTTTTAAATACCTTCCATATTATATACTATACTATTTTATACATCTTCTATATTATATACTATGCTATATTATAGTACCTAAATCATATACATATCGTGTACCTATGTACGTATATCGTTTAATTAATTATGTGATGTTTACTTTTGATAATACTAGTTAGTACCTACTAGGTTACCTTAAACTACTTACTACTTACAAGTATTAAATGTTTTTTTAATATTTATTCAGCGTGATGGAATTTACAACAGTATGTTTAGCCAGAATGGCAAACAATTAACAGTGTATGCATAAATAGAAAATATATAAAATAAATTGCTGCAGTTTGTATAATGTATCTTATCGATTTTGTCGTAGATTGTATAATATAAAAATTTTTTTGTCACAGTTTACGTATTAACTTTTAGAAAAAGGTTAATTTTGCCGCAGTTTACCATCTCCTTTTTTTATAGACGTCTGGCACTCTGACTCATCACATACCTTAACGGATAGGGCGATATCGGATCAAATTAAAATTTGTTCAGCCACAAGCCGTACAAGAAGAACAGTAGTTAAAACGGAGTAGATGCTTTTGTTGAGTTGCACTTTTCACTCAATGAAAATGTATTATATAAAATAATATAATATTGAGTGTACGAACAACAACGACTTAAAAAGTTAAAACGTGCTGTTGCTTATTGAGTGACAACACGTAAAATGATGCCCGGGACGCTCAGCTATAGTATCAAGGCGGGCGCGGCCCTAGCCATTATTGATCGACCTCGATGAACTTGGATTGGCACAGGCGCACCGCATCTAACTTAATAATAATATAGGTAATACATTTATTTTTGTTTCAATAAACTTAAGTTGCAGTGGGGCATTATGCCATTATCTGAGTATACAGGCTAAGGCTAACAATATATTGTAAGTCTCGATTTCGTTGTTTAAATCGTGTCCTAATATAAAATAAAAACTATATACATTATTGTAAAATAATAAATTTCCTATCGCGCTCTGCTCGGAATCTAAAAGTGGAAAAGTCGTTTTCACGTAAACTTCATGGTAGCGTTCCGTTTATATTTACGAGGTCTCGGAGACTCAACCCCGGTGTGTAATATTGTCGCTAAATATCAGCATATGCGTATTCATGAGGGATATATCCACTCGTAAATTGTATTTTAGTTACAGTTTTAGAATGTATTATTTTGTTGTGTAGCTGGAACATTATTAGTTTTAGCCCCCCCCCCCCCCCCACCCCATTGAATTCATCACGCTACACCTATTGATATCAGGGTTACCTTATATAAGTAAAAAAAAGAATTATTACTTAACGTATATGTATATATATGTATATATATATATATAAATATTTATATTGTGTATTTTCCAATTAGTATTATTACAACTACAAACTTAGTACCTAGTTAGTTTCTATGCATTGAGTGACTGAGTAGTGATGTGTCTTGGGTGAAGATATTGTTATGGGTGAAGTTCACTCAGATCAGAGGCGTATTAAAAATTAAATTTTATCAAAATGATTGTTGACTAAAACAAAATATTTTTCTGTAAAATGCTTAATAAAATAATACAAACGTTAATAAGCACGATAAGAAAAAAACTTCTCTAAAATACACAGGCTTATCGCATTTATAATAATAATTATTATTATTAAAACCAAATGCAAGCATTTGTTAACAAAAATTTCCATCTTAATTTAAAAACCTCCCCGGGTTGGACCTCTTATTTACCTTTTTTGCGACAAAATTTAGCCCATCTTCTTCCTCGAGGTCTAATTTATTTCTGTACCAAATTTCATCGCAATCGGATGAACGGTTTAGGAGTGAATAAAGGACATAGGTAGGTAGAATCATTTTTTGTGTTTTATATATATTATAGTCGGATTTATCTCGTTCTTGCACAGAAAATCTGATAATATTTTTTTCTATTTGAAATGAGCTGTCTGGTTATTGCACAGCGCCCTTCATTTGTATTGGGATATTTTTTAATAAACGAAAAAATATAATCACGGAGAATCCAAATTCGTTTCTGTGCACCTAAAATAATAAAATAATATTATAATATTATATTAGTAGGTAGATATACACTATATTATATTGTACGAATTTACGTCCCTCTTCGAGCCCGTCTTCCAAAAAATCTGTGTTGCCGATCGATTTTCTTAGAACACACAACACATACGAGCACCTTCTGCGCAGCTACCAAAAAATGCAATACATCTTAGCATTATATTATTATTTGTTATACATAAAAATGTTGTGAGGCCCGGACTGATGCTATCGACCGACGCCGACGCAGTCTCAACCCCCCCCCCCCCCCCACCGAGCACCAACCACGGCTAAAACCCCCTAACCGACCGGCCAACCACCAAACACTCGTCAGTCAGTCCCTTTTTTTTAGTGAACCCCGACACAAAGTGTGTAATCTGAAATTGGAAGTGTACACTACGGATTTGAGAAATGTGTACTAATCAATAAGACTATAAAAACAAATAGATTATAATTTATAGGTATTAGGTAGTAATGTAGTAAACAATATACATAGTATACTGTATATAAGTATATTATTATACTGTACACTATTACAGTATTATACTATACACAACAATTAAACATTTTTGAATTTTTAAAAATGAAAATCTTTCATGATAGGTACCAAAAATAAATTGTTTTCAGTAACATTTTACTAAATTGAAAATGATCAATAGTGTACGAGTTATAAATTTACTATTACTTTAATATTATATACTTATAGCAATATTTTATAAGTCTTGTAGTTGACCACACGCTATTGTTTTATTTATCCCTGAACCATTCTGTGCAATTCGAAATATTTTTCACACCTGAGACAAACACACTATAATATATTTTTCATTGTTATTCGAAATTCGACCTACACAGACCTAGGTTATTTTAGAGTAATAAAGTGCACTACAAAAGTATATATTTTCATTGAAAATGGTATTTGCTATGTTAAATAAATGTATAGCCGTATAGGTAGATAATAATATTATGATCTAAAATACTAAAAGTGTGATGTTTTTTCGCCCCGCGGTCCGCAGCCCGCCCTGTCTATAGTGTGCATCTATAATATATAAAAAAATATTACAACTATTAATCAGTAATTAGGTACATTATCATTGTGACAATAATTTCCTAGTTCACAATAAAATATTTTCTCAAAAATATTAGAAAAATAGGCATGTTTTAAATATAATAATGGTTAAACGAAAACAACTGGGCACCGGCCCGTCGGGCTGCTTTTAAAATCAGACAGTGGAAAATACCCACCTTGCCACTCCCCCAATGACGTTAATGTCTATAAGTCATAGGATAGGAATATTCGACATTTCGACTAAATACAAAAAGGTTTACTTTGTTGCTTCTCTGAGAGCAGGTAGTTTTCGACCCTTCAACCAAGGACAACCAAGCAACAGAAAATAATAATAATAATAATAATATCACAGTGGGGTTTACGATCGATATCTTTATCTTACTGCATCTCGGGTATGTTCGGGACTCGGGTACGCTCGCCTCTTGACCGAATGGGAGGCAAAAATCCAGCAGTTAGAATCATCTTCATCGATGTCACCGGCATTCGCCACCCACGTTCAATTTTTAATTCGTAGGCTAGTAACTGCGTTCATTACTGCGTTTGCGCGTTTGTTAATAGTCTATTTGTTATCAAATTGTTTTTTTACTGCCATTCAAATATTTTGTTTACTCAGTTTTTATGACTTTTCTAATAAGATCGTCCATGCAGATAATTATTATAGGTAGGTATAGTCCCTATCACATGGACAGTATTTTGTCTTGTTAAAGAGCAACAGATTTATTGCTCATATCGCTGCCTCGAAACACGTTATTTATATTGACATTTGTGTTAGTTATTCCTTTTAGTAAAGCCTCTACGGGTATCGTCATTATTTCAGGATTTTAGAATATCGTATCAAGCAGACTATCCGTTTCAACTCAGCCTCTGAAAGACGTATGAAAAGATATCCCTACACTCTAGAGTATAATCACTGATTTTGAAGTATTTTTAGTTTTATTTTTTTTTAAAAGGAATCCAATATTCCGCACCGTTAATTTTTGTTGTAGTAAACGTTTGTTCTGAGACATTAAGATCAAATTCAATCAAGTTTGCCTTCTTCACCTAAGTCAACGTATACTACAGATACCACATGCCAACTCCAAGTATTGCATTGTCAAAGAAGTATTCATCAAGCTACCTAAAGGTAATGATTGGAATCTTTTAATTACTTAGTTATTACATATTATTGTTTTTGAACGTTGATTAGTTTAGCTTGCACATTTATATATAAGTATACCTTTAGAAAAACAATTGACCATTTTCAAATAAGAATTCAGTATTAACATTGTATTATCAAAATATTTTATTATTAGGAACCTTCCAATTTTGTATTATGACTGTTTTTACATATATAGTGTCTAGGAAGTAAACCTTTTTCTTGACAAAATCCAAGGGCATATTTTTCACTGCTGGGTATTTCCAGAGATTCATAATTTTACAACTAAGTGATTAATTATAATTCATTATAATCGATTCTCTTCATCTTTTTATCAAAGTCGGATATTCAATTAAAGAAACAGTTATATTATTTAATATACAACAAATAAACAATGGATCAATTTTCTACAAAATCAATTTTGTTGTCATTTAAAAACAAAAATCTTAGAAACTAGATATTTTTTCCAAATTATTTTAAATACTATAATTTTATGTGTAAAAAAAAATTTAAAAAGGTGGGCAAGTGAGTGTTGTTATGGTGTACAATAGGTTACGAGTAGATCACTGTATTGGAAGGTCTTAAATTTGAATTCAATGATATAGGTAATATCATTGTATAAGAAAATCGATTCTGAGCGAAGACGGTCAGTCAGCCTATCATATTACTAAGTATATTTGATGATATTGTGAATAAAGTAATTTATTAACCTATTTACGAGGAACCTTGTTTTAAATTTTCAATCTTCATCTATAAAAGCTAAACATTTTATACATTTTTAACTACAACATCAATTTTAAATTTGATAAATGTTGTCAAAATTCAAACTTTAAATGCTTATTAAAAATTGTGCCTATGTATTTTTAATATTTTTCAACTACTATTGTTACAATATATCAGGAGCCTTTTATTATATTTTCAAGCTTTTTTACCCATCGAATAAAATTTTACCAACATTTAAAGAAAAAAACTAAAAATATTGAAAATTAAAAATGTCTGTAAACAGCTCCTAAGGAGTCAAAATATTTTCAACAGTGTATAGAAAATGAAAATATAAACATTCAGTGAAATTTTCATGTGTCTACAGTTATTTGTTTTTGATTTACAACAAAAAAGAAAATTTCTACATCAATAGTAATTTTATGGGGTCAAAATACTTGAAGAATTCAATAGTAACCACACATTAGTACAATATCAGCTTAAAATATTAAAAATACGTAGGCAAGATTTTTTTATAAGCTTTCGAAGTTCAAATTTTGACATAATTATTAATTTATCAAATTGAAAATTAACAAATTATTTTGTTGTTAAAATTGTATAAAATGTTCAACTTTTATAGCTAAGGATTGAAAATTTAAAACAAGATTCCGTGTAAGTAGGTTGGTAACCAAAAAATCTAAAAAATATATAAATACAGTTTCTTTTATAGTTATTTTATGTTAAAATTTGGAGGAAATTACATATTAAATAACCAAGAATAATGATTTTAGTTATTTTTTTGTAATTGTGTAATACCTATTAATTCAACTTACCTGTTACCGGCTACCATATTAAAATAAGTTATAACAATGTAAATTTAATACCATCCATTATACAGTGACCCACTTTAACCTACTATACAGGAGAGCAACATCCACTTTTTTGTTGTTATTTTTCCCAACTATTTCAACAAGTAATGTGAATTTGTAGTTTTTAACTCTTAAAAGTACCAACCAGATCCAATTTTCTATCAGAAACCATTCTCAAAGTAGAAAACTGAAGCATATTTTCTACTACTTTTACTTACTTTTTCATACACGAAAAATTAAAAAAACTAAAAACACATATTTGTAAAATCAGATACATTAATCACTCAGCTCAGATTCAAAAAAATTACTAAACTAGGTAAAATAATAATTTTTTTTGTAAAGCTTGTAAGTTTGTGAATGTATTACATAAAAGCCTTGGAAAATAATTTTTCCATGAGCAAAGCGATTCGAAACGAATCTGATTAGTTATTTGCGTATAAAACCACAATATTCATTACTTATTTCCATCATTAGTTTAAATTCATGTATTGGTGTATACCCTATAGTTAATTTTCAAAAACACCACTGCATGCATACATTGTTATTATTGGACAGTTATAAGACATGGTTAGAACATGGTTTAAACAAAAAAGATATTGTTATTTATAGATAAGATAACTATAATTATTAAATATTAATAAGTTATGCAATATTTTCAATTTGTTTTTGTTTAATTTATTTTTTAATTATAGAAGCTTGACTGAAGAATCACTTGTTGCGGGCATGTTATCATCAAATATTGAAAGAAAAATAGATCTGAGTTCACTATTATTGTGGTAAGTAATTTTATAAAACTATTAACAATTTTTTTGTTTATTTTAAATATAATATATAAGTATATACTTTAGATACTGGGCTTAATGATCACCTTGCTTCAACAAAGAAAAAGATACAACAGCTAAAATGGAGAATTATAGGTTAGAAATCATTTTTTTATAAATATGAATGTATTTAACCTAAAATTATTTTTACTATAGATTAAATGAAATTGACAAACGTGTTTTTTTCACCCAATTATCAAGAACTCTTTATATCGAAAACTTAAATGAAAATATTAATGATGCTACATTATATCAATATTTTGGACAATTTGGAGATATTATTGTATGTACATTTATATATACTTTTATAGTATTGTTTATTTGTACTAATATATTTATTTTTGATTACAGAGCATTAATATTAAAAAGGAAGAATCTGTTGGTGATAGACCAATAAAAATATATGCATTCATTAAATACTTTGATAGCAACGATGTAATTTCTGCCATACTTAAAATGAATGGTGTAAATATAAAAGGTTGTCATCTATGTTTGGGTTTTGGAAAAACATATCCATCAAAATGTGTTTGGATCACCGGTATTAATGAATCAGAAGATAATTATAAAATTCTACTGAATTGTTTAGCTGATTGTGGCACCATTATAAATTATTCGTTTGATCATATAAATAAACGCGCTTTAGTAAATTTTAAAAAGGTAAAATTTAATCTTATTATTTATTTATTAATTTTTGTATATGTTTGAATTTTAATAAGATGTCAAATACTTATAAATTGTTAGTAAAAACTATTTTACTTGAAAAATAACCACTTAGGATATAATCATAGTTGAAAATATATTAGACAATAACTTTAAAAAAGGTGTGTAAGTGGATGTCTCTGATGTACAGTAGGTTTAAAGTGGATCTCTGAATAATGGATAGTATTAAATTTGAATTCTATGATATAATATTATCATTGTATGCGAAAAAACGATTCTGAGCGGTGGAATAAAGATAAAGGTAAATAGATATATAAAACTAGAACCTTATAAGGAATCTTGTATTACATTTTAAAAATAAAAATTTTTAACTCAAAATAATTTGCACATTTTCGAGATTTTTACGCTTTTTGTCAAAATTTGCTTATAAAAAAAAATTATGACTGGATTGTGTCATTGTAGCAACATATTAAGAATCTTGTATTAAATATTCAAGCTTTTTTACCCAACAAATAAAATTGTATTGACATTCATAGAAAAAAAACTAAAAAAACACATCATTGTAATATCAATACATTCATTGCTCCGCTCAGAATCTAAAACTAACTCGTTACTCAATTACTTTGGTATTTTTAGATTGCTATCTTGTTTGATGGAAAATATAGTTAGTGCATTCAGAGGGTCAAATTTTAAAATTCTCAATAGTTTTCAAAAGCGCCGGGAAAAACAACATAAAAATTAATGAATAACGGGAAATTTTACGCAAAATCGGCTTTTGACAAATAAGATTTTCGCTTTTGGTGTAAATCTTTTGAACAGTTTCAATTTCCAATTTTTTTAATCTTATTTTTTCTAAGAATGTCAATAAAACTTTATTTGTTAGGTAAAAAATCTTGAAAATGCAATACAAGGCTCCTGATATATTGTTACAGTAGCAGTTTCGACAAAATTTATCAAGTTTAAAATTTTATAGTTATTTTGTAGTTAAAAATTTATAAAATGTTGAACTTTATTGTAACTAAGAATTGAAAATTTAAAACATGGTTCCACGTAAATAGGTTATATTATATAAATTACTTTATTCACAATAATATCATCAAATATACTTAGAAATATCATAAGCTCTCTGACCGTTTTCGCTCAGAATCGTTTTTCTTATACAATGATATTATATCATTGAATTCAAATTTAACACCATCTATTACAGTAACCCACTTGTAACCTACTGTACAGTAGAACGACACCCACTTACCCACCTTTTTTTATCATAAAAGTATTTTAACAACTTATTTATTTATTTCCATCTGTTTAGTGTATTCATCATTTTGAAAATCTTCTCAGAATTTCTAAAATAATTTATTTTTTTTATGTTTCAGATTGCAGATGCAGAAGCAGCTATTAATAAAATTAAGAATGGTCTTATAGATGGTTTATATTTGCGTGGTGATTATGCATCTACTGAGTGTCAAATAAAATTTTCTGAATTCTTCAATAAGCAAAAAGATAAAAAAAATTTATCAATAGATCAGGATAATGTTGACATTCAAAATACATCAATTTCTATCGTTAATGAACAAAAGTAAGTGAAATTCAATGGAAGCTTATCAGAGATTTTTATAATTTCCCTAAAAATAGTTTGCGTAGTAATTATTCCTCACAAATTTTCATCCCCTGTTTTTCATATCTATAATTTTTCAAATTTATCAGACACTAATTTTAGCTTTGCTTGAGTCTAAATGCTTGAATTACCAAGTGCTATATAATATGTCCACCATTTTCTTTCTCGGAGGGTTACAGTCTTTAAGACGAGCCCTCGAAGTAATTTCTCTCTATCTATCTTGATCTTCTGCCACTACTTACCAATGTACTCCTTATTCCTTTGATCCTGCAATGCTTGCTATACCTATTGTCTTCCAGTGGCGTATTCTCCAGGCATGCTTAAAAATAAAAACGTAATTAATAAAAATATAAAAATTATTTTTTGATCAATAATATAGTTTTACGTATTTAAAAAAAACCATAATGCATCACAAAAATTTTATCTTTTTCTGTTATACTTCTCTGTGTTTATCTTTACCATAATATTTACTGACAGAGCATGCGATAGCTGTGTGCACAAACTATATGGTGATTATTATTAGTGTGAAATACTGGTTATTCTGAGACCTTAAGCCGTGGTACTAACCATCCAGGGCATGCTCAGTCGGTTGTGCTTTGTCAGTGAATTTTATAATTTAATTTACGTGTACGAATATATGACAATTGTTCTTCATTTTGTTTTGTTATTTGCTATGCATAATATTATGTAGTGTTTAGTACTATCTAACTTAAATTATAGAAGATTATCTAGTAAAGTATTAGATAATATTATGAATCAAATAATCAAATTAAGAGTAGATTTGAATCAATGACGTTTTCATTACTTAATTCTGAGTTGTATCAAAAAAATAATAAATTATTTCCTGTTAATGAACTCAAGTTTTTAGAGAAGCAGTACGGAAGTTTCTTTGATATTTGCCAGTTAAAAAATGTGTTACATATTTTGTACAGTTCAGCAGAATTTAAAGATAAACCAATTTTCGAAATAAACAAATAAATGAATTTAAATAAACTAGACTTAAGCCTGGAAGATGTATATAAACTAGCTAAATTAATTGCAACCATTCAAAGTATAACCGCTTCTTTAAATATTCGCGTCTTCACTTATTCTTTAGTTAGTACAATTAGTCAAATCTTAATTAAAATGATTAAAGTATTAAATTAAAGTAAATTAAATTAAATTTGTGTATTATTTATTATTTATAAATTAAATAGAGCTATAATATATTATGATTAGAGCTCGGATGTTAATGACCAAAATGTCATTAAAATATGCATTTAAAAATGTCAAAATATGCAAAAAAGGTGTTAATATTAATTCAAAACAAATTATGAACACTATTAAATGTATAATAAATATTATATCTATTTTAAACAATTACAAAAAATGGGATAATAGTGATTCAGAATAACTTTTGTTTTAAATGATTTTAAAATAACTTCATTGCAAAATACATAAAAGAAATAAAATACTATAAGTATAAATATATAAACTAAAATACATATTAGGTAGTAAAATGTGTTATGTTCATATTATATTTAAATATTTTAAATGCCAATAAATCTAGAAATTAGCAATATATGCATTTATATGCTCAAAAATGTCAAATATTCAAAAATATGCAAAAAAAGTTTGCCTATTTCTAATATAGACTTCAAGAATCAAATTTATATCTCACTCTGGTGTAATTATGGCTGCGCGAAAAAAAATATACTAAGTCATAAACATCCGAGCTCTAATTATGATAAATGATCATGCCTTTACATCGGAGTCAGCATTCTCCACTGCTATTTTCCCACCTTGGCAAGGTCTCCCCATCGCTTGTTTTCTTGACGGGTTTTTCTTGATAACTGTTTTTATTACTGAGCCCTGGTTATTCTTGTTAGTATTTGATGAGATATTTGTTGATAAATTACAGTTAGTTATATTATATTTTAATGATAAACTAATATTTTTTTTTATATCCAAATACATTATTTAAATATATTGTATTACAACAAGCTAAATCATGAAATGCCAATATTCCATGTAATAATTTTGGAGAATATTCAATTTTTCATAACGTTCACCACGACACCATAATCATAACATGACATTAGTAATTATTTGAACATTTCTAATCAATATCAGTATACGCACCGAATGAAGTAAAAAAAAAACTTATTGCAATAATTTACATTAAGTATCAGTAACCTCTAAAAAGTTAAAGAACACTGCTTGAAGTTATTTTTATTCATCAAATAATAACTATTATTTGTTGAATAATACTTAATATTTATAAATAAATTCTACATAACTATACCCAATAGCCAGTAAACCTTAATTTTCAATCATAGATGTAACTTAGAAATAAGGTAACGCAAGTCCATTTTTTCAGAAAATTAGTTAGCTGCATAATAGGAATATTATTTTTATGATATTTTAAAGATATCGAAACCTGAGTTACATATACTTTAAATTCATAGATAGCAGGAGTGCGTAGTTATTATATGTTCTAATTAACCTATACTGTATTAGGAGTATAATAAATACAATATCCATACCTACATAGTAATATTATTGAAATATACAATTGTTAATCAGTGTATGACTATTTACCTAGCAAATACGTAAGCACTGTCAACAGTATGTATTTTCGGTACTCGTCTAATATGCTACCTACCACTACTTTGTTGGTGTAGTATGCTACCTACCGTAAAATAAGCTACCTACCATAAAATAATAACAAATTAACAACAATTTATTACTAAATAATTTAATAATTTATCGTTGTAAAGTACTTCATAATATTTCAATACGTCATTATATATTATTATACATTATATACTATATTTTTATAATATTTCAATTCGTCATTATATATTATTATACATCATATACTATTTTTATATCATTCCAGAAAACTTCTAATAAATCGTGTTGGGTATTAACGGACCGCCACCATTCTTCTATTAATTGTCGGTTTAACAAATCTGTCGCTCCTCGGGTTTTAATTCCGTATTTAGTTTTCTTAAAGAGTGATAAGTTTGACAACCTTTTTTTTGACATCGTAAATATTTAGTTTTTCATAAATCACCATTTGAGTCTCTTTTACGATGTTTTTTTTGATATTCTTTCAACGTACCTCCACAAATAACACCATCTTTTAATTTGGAACAACTACCAAGTTCTGGGAGCAAGTTTCTCTCTTGAAGATAATTAACACATGTTTCCTCATTACATATTATATGCCCGTACAAATAGCGCATTGATTTATTCATTTTTGTTTATTTTAAAATAAAAAAATAAAAAGTAAAACTCGCAACGAATAGGATACTTACACGAACACAACACAGACACAATATAGACTAAAACAATATATCTAACAGAAAGTTATCATGGGTCTTGGTGGATCAGATATGGCTAATTAAGATATAATTTTGTACAACTGCTATAATATGTTATTTATCTTAATGACTGAAATGTACTTTCCTGTAATAAAATGAAATAAAATAAAAATAACTATGGTAGGTAACATACTACACGCATACAGTGTTTTGGTAGATACCATTTTATGGGTAGGTAGCATATTAGACGAGTACCGTATTTTCTCATATAATAATTGGCTTATATGATGGACTATTATTATTATTATATTCATCTGCCAAATTAAATGTTTATTATACTATTTTTTTAGTTGATAATTAACTATAAATTCTTTTGTTTAATTTGAAATCGAAATTCCTTACTAGTCATAAAAATTGTTAACTATTTTTAATGAATAAGTTTCAAAAACAAAAAAAAAAAAAATAATTAGATTGAAAAACCATATAATATTAATATATAATATTTGTTTTACTTTTATCTCTCTTGTAATATTTGCTTTTTGTGAACTTTATTACTTTAATTTTGTGGTACAGAGTTTAAAAAAAAAATTTACGTAGGTACACTAACACAATGGTTTTTAACCAGTGTGTTGCTTATTTTTGTAATGAGTGTCGCTCTAAAAAATTGTTTATTTATATTTTACCTGTTTTAAGTATAAATATAATACAACATTATTATGACGTCATGGCGTGATGGTAAAATCCACAAAAAAGAAAAACAAAGTGAATTATAAAAATTGTCTCATTCTCAATGTACATATAAATTTATAATTGTTACTTTTTAAAAAGTCCATTAAATATTTTAAGTATTGCTATTTTTATGGTTCTAAATTAGGGTGTTGTCTTAATAAAAGGTTAAGAAGCACTGCATGAACATATTCAACAAATGTTCAACTATAAATGGTTAAATTTGCCAAATGATTCACTTTATTTTGTTTTATTATTTAAGTTATCCTTGCTAGAAAAATATTTTACTTCAGTAAAAAATTATGATCTTAATCTTATTAAAATTATTATTATTTATTTTCATCTGCCAACTTTTCAAGCATGTTAAAATAGACAAAGCATTAGTTTCATTGAAATTCAAATGTTATATTTCTTATTGATCCAGCAATTATAATTTGTATATAATATCTAGATCAGCAGTAAGTCATTGTGGCGAGGCAGATAATACAAGTGTTACTCCCAAGGAATTTACATCAAAAATTACCTGTATTTGCATTGACAGTATTGCAGATTCAGTCACTAATGAATACCTGGAATCTCGTTTTCGTCAATTTGGACCTATTCATAAATGTTTAATTAACCGATCAGACAAATGTGCTTTGTTGTATTTCCAAGAGGTAAATGTTAATATTAATAATAATATTTTTATTGATTTACATACTACACATACCATGTTACTACAGTCATCACACAAAATATGTAGAATTTAGATACTGAATATTCTGATTCATTAACATGTTAACATGTTTTAATTGAAGCGATTTTCAGTAGTTGTTTTTTTAAGTAAAATATCAATGATCATTAAAACGGTATTTTAGATTCTGAGTGAAACGATGAATGTATTGATTTTACAATAATGTGTGCTTTTTTTTAAAAATTTTTTTTTTGCGTCTGTCATCACGGTTTGGGGCAGTAAAACTGCTTCGATTTTCTTCAATAGTATCTTGTTCGATGGGAAAGTGAATCTAGTTGGTGCATTGAGGAGGTTAAATTTTATAACTCCCAATAGTTTTCAAAAACTCCGGGAAAAACAACATAAAATTTAAGGAAAAACAGGAATTTTTACGCAAAATTGGTTTTCCACAAAATCGATTTTGGTTTTTGCTGTAACTCTAACCAAATTAACGTATAAACATGAAATTTTCACTGGTTGTTTATATTTGCATTTTCTATACACTATAAAATTTTCAAAATATTTTGATTAGTTTTGAACTGTTTAGAAACATTTTCAGTTTCCAATTTTATTAGTCTTTTTTTCTATGAATGTCAATAAAACATTATTTGTTGGGTAAAAAAGCTTGAAAATTTAATATAAGGCCCTATTATTATATTGTTAAAATTACATTTGAAAAATATTAAAAATCCTTAATCACAGTTTTTTTTTATAACCATTTAAAGTTCAAATCTTTACAAAATACAAACAAATCACGAAAATTAGCAAATTATTTTGAGTGGAGAATTCATGAAAATTTTTCTTTTTAAATCTAAGATTTGAAATTGTAATAAAAGATTATTTATAAGTTTGTCTATCTTAACAACCAAAAAAATGTCTACAAGCAACTCAAATTAGATTTTTATGAGCGTTTGAAGTTCATACTTAAAATTTAATAATTATTTTTTAGTTCAATGATATGTCCTATGATATAAAAAAATATTTTTAAAAATGACAAAAAAAAATGCATTTATAGCTAAAAATGTGAAGTAAAATAAGTATATTCTGAATTAAGGGAGCATGAAACAAATTTTCAGCTAAAATACTATTTTATAAGATCAAAGGAAAAAGAGGTGGGCAAGTAGGTGTTGCTCTGCTGTACAGTGGTGTTAAATTTGAATTCAATGATATTGTTTGTATATTCATTGTATAAGAAAAATGATTCTGAGCGAAGACGGTTAGTCAGCCTATCATATTACTAAGTATATTTGATGATATTATTGTGAATAAAGTAATTTATATGAAACCTATTTATGTGGAACCTTGTTTTAAATTCTCAATCCTTTGATATAAAATTTTACAATTATAGAAAAAAAAACTAAAAAAATTTAATACTGACAATGTTCGTAAACAGCTAAAAAAAGAGTCAACATTAATTTATAGTGTACCTATAGAAAATGAAAATATAAACATTTAGTGAAATTTTCATGTATTTACAGTTATTTGTTTTTGAATTACAACAATATAACAAAACCGCTACATTAGAAATCGAGTGAATACCTAAATTTGTAAAAATATGAACTTCAAATGAACCTTGATGATTTTTACGGTTCCTGTTCCTGTTCGGTTCCCAGAATAACTAAAATTTCGGTTTCGGTTCCTAAAATTTAAATTTTGGTTTCTTTTTGGTTGGTTCTTAAAAATAAATAATTTGTTACCTGTTTTGGTTTTAAATAAAAAAAACACACATCATTGTAAAATCAATACATTCATTGCTCCGCTCAGAATCTAAAATATAAAAGTCATCAACATTCCATCTCTAAGTATGATGCATAACTCATACTATTCTAAATGACTAATTTTTTTTATTATTTATTTAACAGGAATTACATGCACAGTCAGCTGTTACTGTAATGAATGGTAGCTATATAGATGGTGAACCAGTTTATGTTCGTTTTGCATCTTTAAGGTATCAAGCTTGTGATCTATCTAATACAAATAATGATAATGTCACTATTCAGCTAAAAGATAACACGGCTCAATCATCACCTTATAGTGCACGTCATGTGGATCCTTCTTGCAAATGTAAAATTAATGATGAAACTTACCCAATAAACATTAGTGATCCACGCAATAATTCAATTAATGTTAATAATGCTCAGTACACATCACAGCATAAATATTTAAATACCTATAATATTCCTAAATATTCTTCAAAAACAATTCATAAAAACTACAGTTCAATTACAATAATATTCAACGAGTATCCACCAGAGAGACTCAAGCCTCCGACAAAATATGCTGATTCTGATATATTATCGCTACCATTGCCCGAGTTTGCTAAGAATATTTCTAAGGAACTGACTAGCACATCTTCAAGGTATACGCTATCATCTAACACTTCTGGTAATCAAGATACATATACTTTTAATGTACATCATGTTGAGATAAGAAACTATGACTTAGGGAAAACTGATAACCAGGATAAAAAGCAAGATCAAAACAATAATCATCCACAAAATTCTAATTACAAGATGTTAGAATCTGCTGTTGAACTACAAAATTTGTTTTTTGAAAAAGCTAAAAAGTTTCAAGATGTTTTAGACAAACATACTCTTAAAGAATTCATTCAATCTCAATCAAGTCCCATATTCAAACACCAACAAATAAGTTCATCGTTAGGTACACTTTCTACTACCGGTTCATCAAAATATAGTCCTGCATTTGTTCTTCAATCTCAATATAATTCTCCAAGTGATACTCAGCCAAAACTAATTCCACAAAATAGTAAAACATTACTATTAGACTCTCAAATTTTGGCTTCTGATCCTAAGGTCAAAATTATTGACCCAAAATGTGCTTCGGCTATTGACGGAACAATATCCGATATAAATGGATTGTTTTTGACAAAAAAAAATAATTGTACAATAAGTAATAGCATGCATACATCTGATGCAATAAGTACTGATTTTGTTAACCCTATACCCAAAGATGCAGATAGGAATAAAACATTTTTAGAAATAGGTTATAAATTCCGGGATGAGTATCCTAAGGATTGGGTGACCCCAAGTAACTGGTTAACTAATACACCAAACCATAATTGTGTTGAAAAACTTGACCATTGGTGTTCAAGTGAAACTAGTAAAAAAGAAAATGAAGGCCAAAAAAAGTTACAAAGTACACAAAAATCCTTGGATGGATTTGTTGCAAAAAATTCCATTGAACTTGTAGTTCAACCAAACTTTGTTGATGTAGAAAAATCAACTAATATTGATGAAGAAAAGATAAATGATGATATTTGCGAAAAAAGTATTGCGAACATTTTATTATCTTTGAAAACAAATTACCAAAATAAGATTATACAAAATAAAACCAAAGATAAAATAAAAAAAACAAATTGCAATGAATTAGCAGGCGGTATTTCAAATAATGGAAATAGTGAAAATAATAAATCTGTTTCTTATAATCATGTTAATATTAATGAATATAAAGACAATGAATCTCAAAGTATTTCCAGTACTAGATCAATGGGATTTAAAAGTCACAATATTAAATCTAATAAAATCCAAGGTGAAGTAGAAAAAACAAATGTTAATGAACATATTAGCAAGCATTTGAATATTAAAAATAATAAAGAATTGCAAAAACCCATATTATATTTTGATCATCATAAAAAAAAAAACAAATACTGTAAACCTAAAAAATTGTTGGATTCTAAATCAATAGAACCTAAATTTAGCAAAAGCAAACTATGTGAGTTGGACAAGTTTAAAATAAAGCAGACTATTAACAAAAAAAAAGAAACAAAAAATAAGGATTGCAAGTTTGACAAAGGACCTACAACTATTGAAGAAGAGAAACAAAATTTAAATATACTTAAAAGCCATGAGAGTAATAAGTCTAAAAAATATATTAAAAAAGTTGATGGAAATATAACCAAAAGTTATTGCTCCACAGAGAATTCGTTAAAAAGGAGTCTTAGTAATCCCTCTGAATATCATAATGATTCTAAAAGATGGAAAACAGATAATAAAACTTATAAAAACAATTCTATAAAAACTTCAAAACAGCATTCTCCCTTGTCAAAACCAAGCAAAAATATTGATAATAACTTGAAGCCAGAAAATAAAAATATGAGTAAGCTAAATAAAACTCCGAAACGACCTGGAATTCGAGGATGGATAAACGGATATTCTATGTTTGACATTTTATCAAATGTTTCAAAAGTTTCAATACACAACAAAGTGAAAACTTGATCGACTAATAATAAGGAATGGAATGGTTTATTAATCTGTATTGTTATTTATGAACTGAAATTCAAATATAGTACAAAAACTTTGGAAATAAGAACTATATTAATTAATGTATTATAATTTTTATTTGTATCATTGCAATTTTTTTTTTTAACATATATAATACATAAATAGTTTTAATTTAGAAATAAGATACAATCAATGGAAATAAATATATTTAATTAAAGATAAATAAATGTAATAAATTAACTAAAATGTTTGTATTTGTAAGAAACTCTAATATATTGATATGGTAGTAAAGAGATAATATTATTATGACAAAGTACCAAGGTGGATTTATAAGGTGAACAAACTAACACCCTCCTGCCTATTCGGAGGGGTGCGCATTTTTCACTACAGATGAGATTGGGCTACTAGGGTGTGCTGTTGGTAGTTGGTAACTGATTTTTATCATTTATGAGTTGTGTCCGGCAATTTGTACTATACTACTATTGTGCTTGTAAGTTGTACTTTATCACAATATAATATTTAAATATTTCCTTCTTTATTTTATTAATTTTTGTTACTGCAATAAAATGAGTAAGAGCAATAAATGTTTTGTACCTGGCTGTGATGTGGGAAATAAGAAACATAGGAAGGAACACATAGCTTCTACTTCTAATGTAAAATATCCATCTCTGTTTACGACCTCAAAAAATGAAGTAATTAGTTATTTTAAATATGTCATTATTTTCGTAAAGTAGGTATAGTAGTTAACTTAACTTATTAATTTGAACGTATAGGATTTATTTGGTGAATGGAACAAATGTATTCCAAGAGCAGATCGTTCATTAAAAAAAACTGATCGAATTTGTGAACTTAATTTTTCACAAAATGATATAATCAAATATTTTGATGTAATTGGTCCTGATGGGGTAAAATTATTGCTTAAAAGAGACAGACCTACATTAACTTCTACCGCTGTTCCATGTATATTTCCCAACCTACCAAAATATTTGTCTAAAAGTACTAATCAACGCAAACTGCCAACAGTAAGAAATGTTGTGCCAAATAAGTTGTAAAAAGGTAAGTAATTTTTTAGGAGTAGGCAGAGGTATGTACTTAAAATTATTATAATTTACATTTTATTGTTTGTATTTTAATAAACAGGGTTGTAAAGAAAACTTTTAAAACATATTTGGGTACAAAAAAGTAATACTATTAATTTATTATAATATAATTGCAATAATATATATAATTAATAATGTTATTTCTCAGAGATAATATTAAACTCATTACAAATTTATTTCACCAGATCGCAGATGGACAACACAGCGGTATATGGTTTTCTAAGCTAACTGAAAATATAAAACTAATACCGGTTTGCATGAAGAAACACTAAACATTTATGAATCAATAATGAGCTAATGGTCCCTTAAATATAATTTAGTAGCCTATGATTGTCGCATTGATTTAATCAATGTTTCATGTAATCCGGCATAAAACTAATTTAACACATTTACAAAGGCATTAAAAAAAAATATATATATATATATTTATTTTAGATTCTGAGCGAAGCGATGAATGTATTGATTTTACAGTGATGTGTGTTTTTTTTTATTTTATTTTTTTTTGTGTCTGTCATCACCTTTTAGGACAGTAAAAGTGCTTGAATTTTTCTTCAACAGTAACTTTTTTGATAGGAAAGTGAATCTAGTTGGTATTTTGGGGGGTCAAAAGTAAAAATTTCCCAGTAGTTTTCAAAAGCGACGTGAAAAACAAAAGAAAAATTAAGGAAAAACGGGAATTTTTACGCAAAATCTGTTTTCGAAAAAATCGATTTTGGTTTTTGGTGTAACTCTAAAACAAATGAAAGGGACATGAAATTTTGACTGAATGTTTATAATTGCATTTCCTATACACCATAACATTTTTCAAATATTTTGACTTATTTTGAGCTGTTTACGGACATAGTGAATTTCCATTTTTTTTAGTTTTTTTTTCTATAAATATCAATAAAATTTTACCTGTCGAGTAAAAAATAAAAGTGTATAAGACAAGCTTGTGTTATTGCTTAGAACATTAATGTTCTATAGTTGAAGGAAGAGAATTATAATTTACTTAAATACAAAATATAAAAACTAGATAATGAAATAATATAACAAATTAACAACACATTTTAACATAATATAATCAATTAGTAACAATACTTTTTACATTATTTTATTTACAGACCACATTCTTATACAAAATTACTAACTACATTATGAAATAACAAAATATATAGGTACATAACAATATTTATAAATTACATACAATTTCCAATTTTCTATTTTTTTGAGCAAAGAATTTGGAAATTTCAATTGGTTCTGGTTAAAATAGTATAAATTCTAAATCTTATAAATAAGTTTAACAAATATTCATGAGGGAATTGTTCACAGGGACGTTCAAAGTACACATTTAACATTAAAGTTTTTAGTTTTTGCCCTACTTTTGGTAATGGTGCTAAGTAGGACATTGATTTGAAAATATAGTGTCTAATTCAAAAACATACTGGTAAAAATTACAATCTGTGGTCATTAACGATAAAAACATAGATATGGAACTGTGTTGGTGTGATTTGAAGAGTGTGAAAAAAAGTTCATCAGATAACTTTGTGGTTAAGTTAGGTTAGATTAAGTTTATATATGTAAAATAATATAGGTACATAGTTATTATAATATTATTATTGTATAGTTATTTATTATATACTTTATGGCTATTTATTCTAAGGTAGTATGCAGTGACCTTTTTTTTTGAAAAAAAATAGGCGGGCTGGTCTCGAGCGGTCTGTTTCGACGATAAAAGCGTAACTAACATCATGGCTTACCTCCAAGCTTACATATCAATCAGTCCGCCACGAAATAAAAGCAAATTAAAGTGGAGTGGTGGACGGAGACAACACATGGGGGTGTGACGTCCTCTTGAATAATATACATAGTTGTAATATTTATGGCGAAACGCAAGTAAAATATCGGCAACACTATCATAATATAATATTATTATGTGTTGGGGGTCCTCCGCCGATCATCATGTCGGACTGTCTGATAGTGCATTGTATGGGGGCCGCGGGGATTATTATCTAATAAAATGTTGAAAATACGCTACAATAATATCTAAATTGGCATAAATCTGTTGATATTGTAGAATCTTAAATTGATTTGAAGAATACATCTATGTGAAATTTCCAATTAGGTGATTGAATTTTCAAACTTCATTAGTTAACTACAAATTTGCTATGAATTCTCAAAAAAATTTTCGTGAATCGTGGTGCTTCCTATAATTGTACCTGCCAACCCGGGTCATTGGATATAAAAATAAAAATAATTCAATAAGTACTATAATAATACAAACATTTCTGTTATTTTTTTTGATAATATAATTTTGTATTTAGATACCATAGCCATAATATTTTATAGTCATTATTAAATTGCTATTATTTGTACCTATTTGATATAAAAAATTAATATTTGTTAAATTATTTATTGAAATATGTATAGTTTATTATTTAATAATCATGTTAAGTAAAATAAGTATATACATTGTACAATATGATATAAGTACGATATAATTGTTTATTATGATTTAGACAATTAGAAAGAACGCAGTCCCCTCTTTTTGTGATCCACATACCCACTAATTATTAAAAAAGTAGATACTTATATTTTTTTTAAAACTGAGTTAAGTTAATATGTTTTCCTTATTAACTTTTATTTTACCTATCGAGTTAAATTTATGATTTGTTAACTGTTAATTTCTAACTTATCGATCCCGTGTTCTCTTAACTTTTAAGTTTTACTTAATTTGAGTTAATTACTTTCATTAACTTGCCCTACTTTGAGTTGCGTAGTACCTAGGTAGCTAGTTAGTAGGTAGGTATCTAAGTATCTACGTGTCTTTGTATGTAGTGGTATCTTTCAAAATATATTGCCAATTAATAACATTAATTTAAAATATGAATTATTTAACTGATAGTCGAGTTTCTAAGTATTATATTTTATCATAATAATTAATGGAAAATGAACAATATTATATAATCATACTTAATCATAGACTCATTAGTCAAGCATCTCAAGTATATAAATACTAATTATTAGTTTATTACCTATACATTAAAACAATTAGCTAATTTTTCTTTGACAATAAATGTCTTTTGAGTAGGTACATACAATTTTCTCTTTGAATAAAGTTAATACTTTTAAAGGTTTTATTCACTATAATAGTATTTATCATATTGATTCTTGTTTTTCCAAAATAAATAGTATATTTATACCTAACGTTTAATTGTACATAGGTAAAATACTTATACAATCACATATGAGACTAACTATTATACATATAAATACAGAACATTTATAAAGTGTTAATTGTAACAAGACCAGATTTTGCATTTTCAAAACATAAGTTCCTGCTTAACGCATCTTTACACAAATTCTGCCAATGGTTTTGTACATCTTTGAAGTGGCTTAATTGATAATTTGGCACCTGTTAAACAAATTTTTCAAATTTAAGTTATTCTAGATATAAACTGTTTTTGTTATTGTCGTAGGTAGGTACAGTTATTTTATGTTGCGTCATGAAATGGAATCGCTTGTGTATTTCATGAAATGTGGAATCAGCATGAAATACTGTTTGTCTGATTTTTTTAATAGCTTTTTCCACTATGTCAAGTCCTTGGCAATTTCGAAAATGATTATTTAACTGCTTTTCTAATGACTGTAACATAACAAATTATAATTAAGCCCGTATAGCTTTTTTGAGAAGAAAAACATCCGTAGTAAATTTGGATAGATAAATAGATTGACGACTGTTGCAGGCCTGGGCAAGTTAAGGCGATTGGGTACCGGTCGTAATTAAGGAGTTGTGGTAGGTAATTTCTGGATTTTTTTCTGTTACGCGTTGGCTATGTGTGCGTAGTAAGTGACCATAAGTGTGAGTGATGTTATCTTACACCCTCCAGTCATTGCGCACGCATCCCGTCGGCCGTCCAATTCACGAATGTCAATGAAAACAACAATAACCAGTTTTAATTGTTTTTAGCGAATTCTAATTTATTGTCGTGATTGATCGCGGGGGGCAATAGGGATAATTTAAAACAATTTATTTACTGGATCTATTTATTTACGATTATAAATAACTTTTTTATCTGAAGTAATTATTAGCCCCCTGTTATTACAATGTAAGTTTTTTCAAACTCTTCGATTGAAGCACATTATTATAACGGTATAAAAAAATTCAATTTTTCTCATGACAATGACACAAAGTTTTAAAATAATATATAGATAGATATGTACTTACCTAAAATGGTTTTATTAATTTAAAAACTAGTAACTATCAAACAAACTATATTATACAAAATATATTTAATATTACTCAAAAATCATATATAAAAACTTTTAAGATTAAATACATAAATACACGAAAAGTAGTAGAAAAAATGTTTCAGTTTTCTACTTTGAGAATGATTTCTGATAGAAAATTGGATCTGGTTGGTACTTTTAAGAGTTCAAAACTACAAATTCAAATTACTTGTCTAAATAGTTGGGAAAAATAACAACAAAAAAGTGGATGTCGCTCTCCTGTATAGTAGGTTAAAGTGGGTCACTGTATAATGGATGGTATTGAATTTGAATTCAGTGATATGATATCACTGTTTACAAAAAATGGTTTTGAACAAATA
Organism: Metopolophium dirhodum; assembly: GCF_019925205.1. NCBI lineage: Eukaryota > Metazoa > Arthropoda > Insecta > Hemiptera > Aphididae > Metopolophium > Metopolophium dirhodum. The sequence goes on from NC_083560.1 coordinate 125,407,194, forward strand.
CGATTTTAATAACGATATTATATTTATATTGTTATAACTTATACTTATACAATAGCCGGTAACAGGTAAGTTGAATTAATAGGCAAGCCTGGGCCAGTTAATGATAATTTTAACTGAGTTAAGTTAAGTTGATAGAAAACATTTTAGAAAGTTTAAGTTAACAGTTAACCTATTTTTTTTTTAACTCAGTTAAATTAAAAGTTATATGAACATTTTCAATCAACTTATTAAGGTAAGTTAAGTTATTATTATTATTTTTTTTTAATATCTGTATAAATACCCATTAATATGGTTTAAAATAATACAAATCATAAATATTATTGAACACAGGAAATAGCCAATATATGAGCATAATCTAATTGTTTTAACTAAAAAATAACTTATTTATGGCGAAAATATTTATTAATATTATAATGTTCTTGATAATTGTACATTTGTGATTTGTATCTATGTAAAAAATATAATATCAAATTACTTATTAGTTATTAGTATTTATTAATTATTATTATTACAATATGCCCGTATGCTGCAATATGGTATGGTACATCTTTATATATACGATACACCTAAATGGCAGGTGCGTCGTCCTGGCACCCGTAAATCGTCAAAACCCTCCCTAACATATCTCATTTTTTTGTACCCGATTTGTACCCATTTGAACCCTCCATAAAAAAATTTGTACCCCTCTCCCTTTTACGCAAAATCAAATCCCCTGTCAGTGTGCTGTAAAACGGTCATACTGGCACAATAAAGACTATTGGATGCGCAGTGCTTGGTGTTTTTAAAAATCGTTGTTTTTAGGTTTACCTAAATGTTCCTCCTTACACATGAATGGTAGTAGCTAGGTAATTACATTATATTACCATTGTATTCGAGTATATAAGTATGTATATTGTTATTTGACAAAATCACTTTGTTGTAATTTACTGAATGAAATGTTTAATTCTTAAGTTTAAAACAATATCACGTTTTGCTACAGCATTAATGGCTTAAAAAATAAATTAAAATTTTTTAGTGATACCTATAAGTTATTTGGATCTATATAACTATTCTTAAAAACCTCTACTTAGTATTCTCTATTCTTAACGAATATTAATTAAAAATGTATATAATATATATTATTTTCATCATGGCAAAACGAGTGAATAACATAGTGTTTTTTTAAATCGCTGTAAAAACATAAGTGATTATATTTACTGATATATATTAACTGATATATTTTAAAAATATATTTTATATAGCAGTTTTGGAGGGCGATAAGAAGGACTGATAACTGAAAAGGTGACACAAAAAAATTTTTACGATGTGTTAAAAAACCGAATTTATGGTAAGTGAGTAGCAGGGCCGGATCTTAGCTTTTTAACACCCGGGGAAAATTAAAAAAATATGACCATCTCAGGGAGATTACCAGAATTAGTATTTTTTTTTACGAAAAATTATTGTATTGTAAGGACCAACATTTATAAAATCTTTTGCAATATACTGGACCAATAATTTATTTACCACAAATAATTTAAATGATTTTAACTTAAAAAATAAAACATTTTAAATTTTAAACTATTCAAGTAATAGTTTTAGATGCACTTCTTAATGATGTATTTAAAACTAAAATCTGTGGTCAATATTTCTAAGTTTCAGGTTTAGAATAAATAATATATTGATAATAATAACATGTATGAATTATTTATTTACAAATCTAAATTAGGTTAGAACAAGTGTAAAAGAACAATATTTAATTTACAATTTACTAAAACTACCTAACAATATTATACAATTTTAATTTTTAATATTTGTTACAATCAAAACTTAATATCATGGGTACTAGGTACGGAAAAAATACAATGGATCAAATGTGATAATGTACTGAAAATTGTAATATAATGATTATAAAATGATAAAGAAATTTACTTTATCATAGATTTTAACTTATGGATTAAATGTATATACTAAAATATCTACATTTTACATTCTACATTTTATAAATTTCCAAAATAATAAGAACCCGGTTGTTTATTTGATATCTTGAACTATAAAAATAAATTATATAAAAAAAACAGTTTGTAATAAAAAAACCTAACCAAATAGAATATAAATTTCTTTTTAAATTATTTTAATATGATATGTAAAACATAATTTTCAATTTGACTTGGGCTACTTATCAATAGGATAGTTTTTAGATTCTGAGTGAAACGATGAATTTATTGATTTTACAATGATGTGTTGTTTTTTTATTATTTTTTTTGTGTCTGTTATGTCATCACCTTTTAGGTCAGTAAAAGTGCTTGGATTTTCTTCAACAGTATCTTTACCAGACTTTATTATGTCACTAATCAGAGAGTACATTAATCAATGATGATGGACTAAGGCACTCCCGCTGACAGTTACGGACGGGTATTTCCTATATCCACGGCACTGCGTACCTATATTTTCATATTTATTTTGTCCTTTTTAATTATTAATTCAATGTTATTAGTTTTTACTTTTATTATTTTGTACCTAGTTTTAACTTTTGTTTTAATGTCCATCTTTAATTTTCAATTTACAAATTTAAGACTTTAAAAATACGCCCACGAAAATTATACGCCCGGGGATAGATCCCCGACTCCCCCCCCCCCCCCCCCCCCCATAGATCCGGCCCTTGTGAGTAGTATACATTTGTATGTTCACAGTACGTTTTTTTTCACATGTCCCGCTTGAACACAATGATTTTACCGTGACAAAAGTCATGGAGAGATTTCAAACTCGTTGTCTACCTATTTGCCCCTCACACAAAAATATTTACTGTACAGCATTTTATAGGGAGATTTCACATTTTTTGTCCATGAATTCTCCTCTTATTTTCCGTCTATTAACCTTTACGATAATTTGTTTTAGAATAACACCAAAAGCCAAAATCGATTTTGTCAAAAACCGTTATGCGTAAAATTCCCGTTTTCCCTTAAATTGTATTATGTTTTTCCGGGCGCTTTTGAAAACTATTGTGATTTTTAAATTTTGACCTCCCAAAAGTACCAACTAGATTCACATCCCCATCGAACAAGATACTGAAAATGAAAATAAAAAGCATTATTTTGACTACTAATCGTTTACATAGAAAAAAATTTAAAAAAAAAAAAAATAAAAAACACATCATTGTAAAACCAATAGAGTCTAAAATCCACTCAGAATCTAAATGAAATAATATTGGACTAGTATTAAACTGTTTTAAAGCGGGTTAGTGACCTATTGATACAAAAATAGGTAAGTGAGCAAATAAGTTCAAAATTAAAAAAGCTCTAAGGTGAGTAAAAGTAACATACAATTATACAAAAGTACAAAACCGAGGAATTCTCTGCTGTATTCCTGTATAGTAGGTACCAAGTACCAGATCTTTTGAATGTGAGTCCATTGATAAATCATAGTCTATATTATAGGTTATATACACTGAAAAAAAATTATGAACTAAGTCTTTCCATCAGTTATGTTTTTACAGCGATTTAAAAAAACACTATGTTATTCACTCGTTTTGCCATGATGAAAAACGCAACTTTATGTAGCAAAACGTGATATTGTTTTAAACTTAAGAATTAAACATTTCATTCAGTAAAATACAACAAAGTGATTTTGTCAAATAACAATATACATACTTATATACTCGAATACAATGGTAATATAATGTAATTACCTAGCTACTACCATTCATGTGTAAGGAGGAACATTTAGGTAAACCTAAAAACAACGATTTTTAAAAACACCAAGCACTGCGCATCCAATAGTCTTTAATCTTTATTGTGCCAGTATGACCGTTTTACAGCACACTGACAGGGGATTTGATTTTGCGTAAAAGGGAGAGGGGTACAAATTTTTTTATGGAGGGTTCAAATGGGTACAAATCGGGTACAAAAAAATGAGATAGGTCCGAAATCGATCGGTTGACTTCTGGTGGTTCCGGGTGCCAGGACGACGTCGTTACAGCACCCGGACGGGATATTTGATTTTGCGTAAAAGGGAGAGGGGTACAAATTTTTTTATGGAGGGTTCAAATGGGTACAAATCGGGTACAAAAAAATGAGATATGTTAGGGAGGGTTTTGACGATTTACGGGTGCCAGGACGACGCACCTCTAAATGGCTAGTGCTATATGTATAATTAAGTTATTTTTTTTGAAGAATTCTGGTTAATAGAACAATAAATAAATTTAACTATATTTCTAATTTATTATTCTAGTTAGTAAATGGATATATAATATGCATCATCAATAATAATTTTTATTTTTATTTTATTTATTATTTAATTATTTAATTATTTATAAACTAACTTAACTTGAATTTGATTAAAAGTAACTCGTTATTTATTAAGTTTATATAAATTAAAATAAGTTAAGTTAAAAATTAAGTTAAAGGAAATTAAATTTTAAAAAGTTAAAATTAACTTAACTTTAACTTTTTAACTCGCTTATGCCCAGGCTTGGACTGTTGTATATCAAATTATATTAAAGTCGAATTGGAAAATTTTAAACAAACAGTTGAATGCTTGATTTATGGATAGCGTTATCGTAACTTTGCGAAACAATATGTGTATAGATAGTAGGTACATACTGATCAGAGCTCTACTGGTGGGCAATCGTATTTGATGCCCATATTCAACATTTCATTTGATAATATATAATTTCTAGTTAGCTAAAAATGATACAAAATTGTACAAACTACATTTAATTCACAGTTCTGACAAATAACTCCTTTATCAGGAATATAAGAAACCTACATTATTCATACCGTACTTAAATACTTAATATTATCAATAAACACAGTGTTGGGAAGGAACGCGTTCCTTTTGTAGAAACGAAGCTTGGAACGCGTTTTATTTAAAATATTGGAACGGGGAACGGGAAAGACTCCTATTTTTAAGAAACTCGAACAAAAATTTCCGTTCCTCAAATTATAAAAAAAAATGAAAGTTATTTTTATTAATAACATTTTCTAGAATATATTTAGTATTGGTAATTTGGTATCACTTCATCAGTCACTATTAAATATTAAATTACCACAAAGTACAATATACTGTGATCCCAACATTTCGATTTTTATCAAGATTTGCATACAATGTATAATAACTATGAAAATATAAACCATACGGTTGTATATTATTGATATAAACGATGTTACTGTGATTATGGTTTGAAAATACTGGAGAAAGTTTTACCATCATTATTCGATGAGAATTTCAAGTCTACGCTATACAATTTTTGAATTCTAACAAATAAACCAAATCAGGTTGCCCTAATTTCATAATTAGTAAAGGTCGTATCTCCATCATTTATTACAATGATAATATATCAAATATTGATAATATGGAGATACGACTTTTTCTTTGGTCTTAAAATCATTACATCCGAGATACGATGATTTCTAATCGTCGAAATTCAAATCTGGTCAACAGAAATTCGTTACTTGTAATATTGGTTGGTGACTAATTCCTCTTAAATTTAAGATCGGTGATAAAATAAAGAAATTCGTTTTACATAACTGATCACGTTGGTTACAAACCGGTCACACTATTTTGGGACCATCTCAAGGGACGGTTACCATTTTTAATCCCCTCTCCTAATTAATTTCACTTGTTATCAATATTAATTTAAGAAACAATGATAACATGATAAAAGACAATTATTTTGGTATAGGATGGGGTTAGCTATTATCAGGCGCGTACACAAAAAACGGTATAGGTATAGGTACACATTTTTTTTCTAGCTACCTATATGTAAATGTTGAAAATGTAATATCTTAACTTTTCCAATTAATATTCCTGGCGATACATATAATACTCATATGCTGGGTTGCATAAACAATTTATATAATTTAATGGATCAATCGTGGACCACTAAATCTTGTTTAAGGGACCATTAGCTCATCGATTCATTAAACGTTTTGTGCAACCCGGCAATAGAGACATAGTCCATAAAGCTGATAATTTTTCGTTTGCTAACAATGACCGTAAATATTTGTTAACTCTTTTTAATTTAGAAAATACCCACTTGCATTGTAATATAGCATACGAATTTATTAATTTTTTTAAAGCAATTTCAAGATTAGGGATTACCTGTTGACCTGGCTATTGTGTTTAAGAGGACGTTGACCCTGGTGTTGTCTCTGTCTTACACACGTACGAAATGTTCGTTCATCAGTTTCAATAGTGCGTTGTTAGTTTTAATATTACTGTGGAATGACCTATTATCAAACTTTTAGGTAAGAACATTATTTGTGTTTTCGCGTGTTTGAAGTTATACTTACCTACATTGGATATTCAAACTTAAACTAATGATTTCTCATTCAACGATTTTCTTATTTTGTTGTTATTCAAAAACTAACAATACTAGATATATACTTGAAATTTACACTAAATATTTATTTTATAAATCACTATACTTAATAACATTTTAAAAATAGTTTTACGCGTTTTGATTAAAATTTTTTTTAGTTTTTTTTCCATACATTTTCAAAAAAATATTATTCAATGGGTCAAAAAGCTTGAAATTTAATACAAGATTCCTGATACATTGTTACAAAAGCAGTTGAAAATATGAAAAATACATAGGCTTGTTTTTTTAAGCATTTAATGGTCAAAGCATTATAAAATTATTTGGAAGTTAAATATTTATAAAATGTTCAACTTTAATAGATAAGAATTGAAAATTCAAAACAAGGTTTCATGTAAGTAGGTGATTCTAATAATCAAAAAATATAAGACTTTAAAAACACAGTTATTTTTATAGTTATTTTATGTTCAAATTTTGATAAATTACATAAAATAACCAAGAACAACGATTTTAGTTATTTTGGTGTAAATTAAAAATATTATTCGTTGGAATTTGAAATTTCTCAAGTATTTTATTATATATAGATACTGAAATATGATAATATTCAAATAATCTTAATTTAACTTACCGGCTACTGTATCAATAATAATAATATATAAATAGCTATAATATAAAATATCTTAGGCTGACAAACAGTCTCCTCTCAGAATCGTTTTTCGTATACAATGACATTATATCATTGAATTCAAATTTAATACCATCCATTACAGTGTAATTTTTTTTTATTAATTACATCAGAATGACCCCCTTTTTTAAATTTTGTATGTGTAAGAAAATATAATTTCATCAACACCTTCTTAAGCAGAAAAAAATTTTTACTTGATTCTAGTTCCATCCCAAGATATTTACGCTACATTTTACTTGAGCTTTATTAATAATATGTATAATATAATAATGAATTACAGACACGGAGACACGACACACGTTAAACCAATGTTAATCAGTTGAAGACTTCTTTCTTTAACGTTTTGTCGAATATTTCTAAGGGTGTCCAATCGGTGAACAGTTTAGTATTTAAAGAAAGACAAATTCAATACAAGTTAAGTATCATTCCTTTCATTAAAACTGAAAAATAAAAACTCTAAAATTACCTGAACTCCAACGTATTCAATCTTAATTGATTTGCATACACTTTTGTTATGAAATATGTAAGATATATTATAAAATATATTTTTAAATTAATTAATAACAAAAAGTAAAAATATATTCTTTAATTAAGCACCATTAAAAATGAGATGGGCACTTTCCCCCTTTTCCTCTCCAATCTTAACATGGCTCTGTATGTACCTATCAATTAAACAATCAGCGATACCGTTTTTGATCACTTACCATGATCCTTTGAGAAAACTTTGCCATAATATTGTCACATTCGAGTATCAATTGATCCCCGTAAACTGAATGCCAAAAATCACACCGTTCCCGTAGCACAATGATATAATCGGAAACGTCGATTCGTATACAGCCATAGTCTATGTGCGACTCGCATTCAACACGGGTCGATAGCGTGAGGAAATATTTCAACTTCTCTCTGTAATTAGCCAGTGTAGGATTTGTCTCAGAAAATTGATTGATTATCAATTTGTTTCGTTTTTCAAACATGAAACCAAATCCTGCAAACCTGTGACACATTATATAGATTCAAATAAATTATATAATCACGTCCCACACAGGACATGATTTAGGTATTTTGGGATACATAAAGATAGTACTTTACTTAAGATTTTTTACAAATTACAATGTAAATATTGGTTTTTATTTATAAATAAAAAAACTGTTCACAAAATGTGTCTAAGTATCGATAGACGATAGTATCTGATACAGTGGCACATGATAATTACGATTCGTATGTAGATTGTGGGTATAAGGTAGGTAATAACTAATAAGTAACTGCAGTAACTTAGGTAGGTAATAACCAAACCATGAACAATAAAAGATGGGAAAACAATATGATAGACAAAATATATTCTCATTAATGAAGTTAATCAAATGGAGATTAATAAAAATTTTTTGTTTACAGTGTTAAATTTATCTTGTTAATTAAGTTAAAAGGTTAAGTATCTCCTATGGTATCAGCTTGATCATTACCTACATGTTTTTTGTTAAATACTTATATTTAGAATTTGGAACTAATTTTAGACATTTAAGAAAACAAAAATATAATATATAGGTAGGTATAAAATTATATTAGGTATATAATATATTATAAATAATTAATTTAATTAAAATATTTAAAACTAAACTTAATTATTGAATCATTAAAATAAAAACTAGTAGGTATACCTCAATTGTCTTCAAACGTCTACCACTTACCCACGCTTATGGTTATAACTTTTAAAATAAACATAATAAGTTATGAAATGTTATGAAATTGATTTTTAGTCATATGTTTGAGGGTATTATTGAGTTATTTTTAATACTACTTCCGTATATGAATTAGCTAGGGACGTACATTTTTTTATTTCATCAGAGTAGCTTTTTCTTTTCCAAGTGAAGCACTGGGTAAAAAAATTTAAATTGTTTGTCTCGAATTTAAAACAATTTTTCATTAACTATATGCATAATTAATTCTGCTAAAGCTACTTCAACCGGATAATCTACCAGTGAATTACTCAATTACCCACCTCATCACAGTTAACATTTTTACTCCAAGGATCAAGTTAAGTTTAAATTGGATAATGCCCCCACATTAACCAAATTGTAAGCGCTTGGCCAATTCGGATATAACCACTACAACACACCTACACCACACCTGTTGGCAGTCACAAATACATAATATTATAATATTATACGAAATCATACTTCTGTACTGCTATTTGCAACCGGTTGACAAGTTCTCCGATGGAACTGTAACATTCTTTTTTTATGTCGTATAAATCCTTGCATTTCGCCACGTGAGTGTAATATGTATAGGGCAAATGTGATTCGTCGGTCCCCATGATATTGACGAACGGACACAGAACATTAGTGGTTCTCAGCCATCTGGGAACTGATTTTAATCGGTTCAAAGTATCGTCCATAGCCTTGACTAACGTGGTGTATATGATGTTGATATTAGGGACGAGAGTAAATTTGTCATCGATCAGCTGTCCGTTAATCATGAAGGCCACGCGATCGCCATCCAATATATTTTTATACGCTTTGCAATTGTTCCAGACCATCCTGAAATTAGTTGGGTGGAGTTTAAACACATACACAGGTGACCACTAACCAGCGCACTTCAAACGCGTTTTTATTTCCCTAAACTCACGCAATAAAAGCTTCATGTAACGCGTTTTCGTATTTTTCGTACAACAAACTCATGTTTTTGTGGCCACCAATATCTAAGTTGAAACAAGTTTTTTCGATCAAATTTAATGCCATAGCTATGTAGTTCATCGAACATGTAATAACTGACATGTTTTCGTCTCCTTGTGTAATGAACCGGTCGAACAACACCTGTGATTATAAGACATTTTCAGGACAGTTGTTCATATCGTAAATGTATAGAATCTATTAGGTATTTAAATACGAACGTAAATATTTTGAACATCACCATTTGAATCCATATTGAAGAACTTCAGATTTTCAATTAACTCGAGTTTTTTAGATATGATTGTTTGAAACTAAATAACACAATACCTATATGATTATTAGATATTACATTTTACATTTTTCAAAGTCATGTTTACTAATTCAATTTCGTTGTAAATTGTGTTGAATATATTTAAAGACCGCAAACAATGTTTCATGAATTTCGGTAGCTGAAATGATAAATAAGTATATCTCTTTTCAAAGCCGGGACGCATAACCTGTTTTACTTTAGAGAAGTGACGTTCCATTGCCAAAGCCTAAATTTATTGAAGACAAATAAATGTAGGTACACATACAATGTATAAAAATTAAGTGTTTTGACTGTTGATATTAATACAAGGTAAGTTTCTAAAATTAGTAATAATTCGAAACATATTTTTTTTTAAAAAGTAACATTTTGTACATTTTCTGTTCCATTAGATTGCAGAAAGCCATACTAACAATTGGAGCATCCATTCTGCCCACTATTTCATTGTACACTTCCAGTAATGAGTCAAGAATCTTTATATTGAGTATTATCCGTTGTTGTTTTACTATTAAGTTCATAATAATAATTGGCAAATCATGACCTAAGAGATGCAGGTGTAGTGCTGTGTCAATGACAAAAAATAATTCTTTCTGAAAACCATTCAAATAGTTTAGTACGGGTTTGGCTTAGATGAGTTGTGGTTTTTACGTCAAACGTGGACACGAGTTTATTTCCGTGAAAAGTCCACAAAGCGCCTTCCACTAGACTGCCTTCAATTTTAAGAGCATCTTGCAACCATTTGTTAACTAAGTTACTTTCATATCTTAAGACATCTTTGCAAAACTTTCCGTATACTAATAATGTCTAACAATAAGCACGATAAGTTGAATTGTTTTTAACTTTAAACAAAAGACGTACTTTGGTTTTCTGAATTTGGGGGAATTTCGGCGTCGATTCGACGACTCGAGCAGTCCTTTTCGCTCTTAGAAATAGGTCTTGCACTAAAATGATTTTACCTACCACCGGAGGCACGCCAAACACTAATTGAGGGGATTCTTTTAATGACTATAGTGATTCAAACGATGTTTATTGTTTATGATTAATACATGTAAATGTTCAACAAGTATTATTTATTATTAAATAACTCACCATGAATTGTGTATTATAATTGTTAATTTCTACAACGAACTTTTCTAAAATAATCACGTACTTCGGTCGAAGTTTCTTTATTAATGTGTGCCGAATCATCATGTTTTCAAAAAATTGCAAAACTTTGACATCGTTCATTGCACTGTTTGAAACCTTCATCGATTGGCTAATTTTATGATAGACGTTATTTTCAAAATGATAAAGAAATTGATCCATTATTTTTATCCAAATTTCTTCTCTATTACTATCGTACACATTGATTTCCAAATCAAAAAAAATACGAGTAATGTAATTTTTAATAAATATTTGACTTTCTGAGTTATTTTTGAAAATATGACTAACTTCAGGCCTCATTAATATCAGTTCTATAATCTATGCACATGAAAAATAATATTAATCAAATACCTAGTTAAAAACATTTTTATCGTAAATATTGATACATTTAGGTATTTAATTTACCTTCATTATTTTGTCTAGATCACGTACAATTAAACGGACAAAATGTAATCGATGGAATAGTATGTCCTCGTCAAACTCCCAAGCCCATCGCCTAAAATAAATGGCGGATATCGCTTCAATATCCTTTTTACATTTAATATATGTCGCTTCCCATTGGTCCAAAATGTACAAGCCACCTTTGACCAAGTCTATAGCTTTAGATGTTTTATATCTGTATACCAAGAATGATTTATACATTTTTGTAAGAATTTTATTAAATAAATTACACAATTACCTACATAACCAAATATTGTTAAGGTAATATTATTCATCACGCAGTAGAAACCGGCAAAAGATATCAGTCAATTTATATAGCGAATCGATTTCTAGCATGTGATACTTGGACGGTATTAATAATAACTAATAACGGTAATAACTAATAAGTGTCAATTTATTGTGTGGATGTGTGATGTCAGAAATTATATTCACTATTTAGGTATCTATGCTTAGTACCTACCTGTATGAATCTATGACTACATTTTTATTTAACCGAAATAATTAGTACGATTTTTATATTTTTGTAAGACATTAAATAAATCATATGAATACATAAAAGATAAAAAATATATATATTTTATACATAGAAATCAAAAAATAAAACAAATATTTTACTTTATATTTACCACTATTGATGTTATATGATTAAATTTGTTTGTCGTCACAATACAATTAAATTGTAATTAAATATAAAATATAAATTCGAATATTATTGTAGCCCTGGATGCTCAGTAATTTTGAAGGGTGGGGGGAGGGGGTGGGGAATATTGAAAGGTTGAAATGTTTTTCATTATTTATAAAGGTATTAATATAATTATTATGAGATATCTATTACAAAATGTAAAATAAAAAATGTACACATTTTGTAGTAAAAAATATTTGTTAAATTTAGCTTATAAATTATAGGTAGTACAATAAATCAGAAAAGAAGATAAGTTTACGTGGCTTTTTAGCTAGTTTATTGATTACTTCTTCAACTGTTAGTGATACACCTTTGTGAATATAGGTAGCACTGTCAGTCCGTTAAATCGAGTCCAAAAAATACTTAAATAAGTAAAAACTATATTTTTAAACATCAAATAATAAGTTAGAAGAAATACTTCAGTTATTGTATTTTATGACAGAACTTTATTTCACTATATCAGAATATATTGTAATTACTAATTTGTAGGTCTACATTTTTACATTTTGAAGCACTTATCACTTGATATGAGATCAGTAAATCAGTTGAACTATTTTGATGTCACGAAATTAAATCGATATAGGTACCTATCAATTATTATTTCATATTTAACTTGGATATTTAGCGCCTTAAGAACTCTGAAGCTCGATAGATATTTCAAAAATTATTCATATGATATTATATTTATTTTGTAGACCTCTTTTAGAACAGTTAATACATATTGCAGACATTGCAGTAATGTAGTGTATCCGTATATATTATCATTGATTGTGAATACTCAACACTAGTAGGTATAATAGTATTAATAATCAATGGTATTATTCTTCCCTCCTAATTATATCAATTATAATTACCGAAATATCTCGGGTATACTCAAAGTTATAGAAACTCTATCGGCAATCGAATTGGAAATTGACTCGAGTAGACGTTCCATGTGTTTTTTCCGGCTAAACAAACTTGATGTTAACCACATTAGATTTAAATTGTTGTAGAGTGGTATGAAGTTGTCTACGATAATTGAAAACTGTGCATTAATGATTGACTGAAAAAAAAATAATAATCATATTATGGTGTGAACCTTCAATAGTATTTAAAATTAAAATTTATAATGATAAGCATAAAGCAGGTAAGTGTGAGTACATCAATTCCATCGTAAATCAATCCCATGAAATACATGGTGTTTCGAACAGTAGTATCATACATTATTTGAAAGTCGTTTTTTAATTCATTGAATCTCATCAACGTATATAAAACAATTTGGCTGTTAACAATTTGTTCCAAAATATTTATGCATTTTAGCACTATTTTGTCGGTCAACAGTTGTTCCAATATCTCTTTGAAATTATTATAACGTTTTTCCCAAAAACCGTATTCTTTAATTGCGGACGCATATTGAATTCTTCCGCCCTACAATAAAATATATTATAATATCCAATATTCGAATTCAAAATGATTTTGCAAATACGCAAACAATTAAGTTTTATGCTTCATACATTTTTTAAACGTATCATAGTTATTTTGATTCTATTTTATTTAAAAAAAATATAAACAAAACATTGTTGGATATCCTACCATTATGTCTTCGATAAAATTAATTTCTTTCTGTAACGATTCCATCCACGAATTTGTTAAACTTAATAACTGATCTATTTGTTTCGTATCTAGATCTTTTACATTTGTATTGTTTTCAATAAGCAACGACAGTTCATCAGAAACAACCAATTTGCCTGTTAAACTAAATAGGTAATGTATTGCTATTGCAATGTAAAATGGTACATTGATTTATTTTGTTAATTATAAGTATAGATAGTTATGTACCTAGAATTGTGTAAAATAAATAAAATATTTGTAGAATTAAATTTTAATAGTGTCGCCCATGAGTTTTTTATTTTTTAAAAAAGGTTTTAATAAGAGGTTTTAAGAGACACACAGCTAGTCGATTTGTCATCAGCTTCTACTTCTAAAGATATTTTATAATATAATTGTATTATAATAAGTATTTTTAACTTAAATTTTAAAATAAACAATTACACATATTAAATGATATAAGAGAAGGCTTAACAGAAAGGCTTGTAGAATGTAAGAGAAGCCGCTCACTGACGACACTTCTAGATTTAGCTTATATTCCTACAAGTAATTTATTTTTCTATTATCTATTAATAATTTGATAGGTTGAACTAATTTTAATAAAATCATCGCATATATTAGGTATATCGTACCTATATCACATTATCATTTAATATTGTTATAATTATAGATACCTACTTATAAACTTTATACATTATAAGTCAATATACCGAACTACCTATTGTAAAATGGTTTAAATATGAGTGTGGTACCTAAGTGTGGTAACCTAACCTAACCTAACCGAAATCGAAAAAATTAAAAACCGGTATACTAAATTGAAACCGAAAACGAAATTATTTCAATCGGTTTCAAGCCCTGCCACATACACGTGTTCCTCAACTAACCGCAACCCCTCTACAAAATGATAATGGCCATATTTGCCGATGCTTGGATCAATAATAATAAAACAAAATATGATGATATATAGGTATATATATATATATATTATCTATGTTATGTTTTTGTCAAACATTAGTTCGATATACCGTATTACTAATTACTATATTACTCTACTATACTACTGATACTTTTTACAATTACATAGGTAATATTTAATTAAAATATTATTATTTGCTATGTACCTATAATAAAATGCATTATGAAATCATTTCTTATTTTAAGCTATTCATACTACTAACTTATTCACACCGTTCTAAGGTATTGACTTATTTATTTATTTATATTTACAGGACTATCTCTTTGGACTTATAAATTATTAACAGCTAGTTACCTATAGCTCTAGTACAATACTATAAAGAATAATGTTATAATAATATTATTATGTAACAAATTATATTATTATGTAACAAATTATATTATATGAATGTATACTAAGGTTGATATAATCTAACCATATAGTTTCTAAATACAGTGAAACCCATCTATAACGGGCATTATATCCGATATTAAGGAATGCCCATTATTAATAGAGGTTTTACTATACTGCTGTAGTTATGTGTAGTGCCTTTACCTTTCAACTGAAGATGACTCGTCGAAACTGATCATTTCGATATGGTAGGTAGAATGGTTTTTAATAATTTTAAATAATTAGAATGAATATAAGTTAAATGCTATGACAAATAATATTTTATTTCAATACATGCAACAATATAAATATTATATAATATGTTAAAAATAAATATTGAAAAGTATACTAACCAGATACATTGTATGGAATTTTCAATAATTCTGTACTTTTATTTATACGTCCTTATCTCGTTTAACAATCAATATACATACATAGACACATAGTGATCTATTGGACCAGCTAGGTAAGTAGTCTTATTAATATTAGGTAGGTACTAGGTATACTCAGTCAAAATTTATTTATTTAAAAAAACAATATTTAGAGCCTACCTACTTATTATTCAAATTATTTATCGTGAGTTGTAAAATTAAATTAAAATTAAAAAAAAAGCGGGTAAGTGGATGTCGCTCTGCTCTGCTGTACAAGTGTAACCCACATGTATAATGGATTGTATTAAATTTGAATTCAATGATATAATATATCATTGTATAAGAAAAACGATTCTGAGCGGAGACGGTTTGTCAGTCTGGATTTTTTATATTGTTATTATTAATTATTATAGCCCGTATGTTGAATTAATATTATCTTATATGTATAAAAATCTCGTGTCATAATGTTTGTCCGGGATAAACTCCGAAATTACTGGACCGATCTTGATGACATTTTTTACACTGTGTGTGATTTGGTCCAACTTAAAAGATAGGCTAATTTAAAAAGGGAGAGGAGCTCAAACGGGAATTTTGAGATTTCCGATGGAAATTGTTGTTTTTAAATGGTTGCCATTGGTTTTTAAGCTATAATAATAAAAATAATAATAATAACAACAAAAAAAACTATTTGCTTTATTTTTTAAATATAAATTATAATATAATATATCTAACTATAAAAATCTGAAATGAAAATCTCTGTACAGGCTAAACTCTGGAACTACTAATCAGATCTTCTTGATTTTTTTTTAAACGAAAGAGTATTTCACGGAGAAGGTTTATATGAAAGAAAAGTTTAGGAAAATCCACCGGTGTATATTAGTAGCTATTGGTTAATCGGGCATGTTTATTGATTTGTATTATTATTTTTTGTCAATATACATATCTATTATCTATACTATAATAGCAAGTCCATATTTTGTGTTACGGTTAGGCTTATTTTTTTTGAGGTGTTCATAATTTATTGTCAGGACAAGGTTCTTATAAAAGAAAATTTTAGGAAATTCCACTGGAAAAGTAGGAAATCTGGAAATAAAAAATACAATAGTGGCGCAAACTGTCCAGAAAAAAATAAACTAAATAATAATATATTTTTTTTTATTGTAAGGTTGCTATTGGTTATGAACTATGATTGTTATGGTTTTAGTTACTAATTTTGAAGAATTTCATTAAAACAAAAAGAGGAAATCAAACCTTGGCCGCTCCACAAATGGTGCCAAGAGGATGAGCTTATCTAGGAACAATATAGTTGAAGATGAAATTAATAACATGCCCGCTGTATGTTGAATTAAGTAAAAACAAAAAACTTGGTATAACTTTGATACTTGATACTTTGATAGTTACACTTACGTATACAAACGGCTATATATAATATGACATAAGCACCAATGGTGCAAAAATGGCATATAATTTGCGCCAAAATTAATATTTTATATAAATAGTTATTTTATAATGTCTATCTTATCAAAAATTGTAAATAAATATAATAGAAATTAATAAATTATAATTTGAATAAATTGGTTGATTTTTTCGATCTTTTAAAAATTGTCAATAATAAATTGTTAAAATATAATATAAAGTTCTAAATGTACCTAATATATCTATTAAGAGTGGCACACAGGTATCTAAGATTTTGGCGCTTTCGTACTATACAACTTTTTTTTCTAATCTCATTTTGGCGATTATGTCTTACTCTTATGATCAGTACAAACAGCACGGGGTCCGCGATCTACCGCAGGTAGATTGCCTACCAGATAATATACTGCTGCGAATCTCACGGGATAACGCCGGTCGAGATGGATATACATTAAAATATAATATCATTTACACTTTAAAAGATATTGCTTCCACATCATATTACACAGGAGTTGAACAATCAGAATATTTTTTCCGGGTAACAGAAAAGTTAGGATAAGTTTTTAACAGTTTTACACTACATTGCATATAGTTCAACTACTCTTCATATAAAAAAAAACGTTGCAAGATAGATAGACTGGATTTGTGGAGCCACGAAACAGCATCACTTGCAAACAACTATCCACAGGGGCGGAGAACGCGGGTGACAGCTATTACCTATATATAATATATATATATATAAGAAGATCTGATAAGTAGTTCAAGAGTTTAGTCTGTATAGTTAGTCTGTGTAGGTATTTATATAGTTAGATGTATAATGTATATATATATAAAAATATGATAGGATAGATTAGATCTTTGAACAAATAAAACTTTATTGATATTCATAAAAAAAAAACTAAAAAAATTTAAAATTGAAATTGTCCGTAAACAGCTCAAAACAAGTCAAAATATTTTGAAAATTTTTTCAAGTATAGAAATTGATAAATATTCAGTCAAATTTTCATGTATCTACAGTTATATTATTTTTTGAATTACAACAAAATAAGAAAATCGTTACATAAGAAAAAAAATATGTTAAAATTTAATTTGACTTGCTTGCACACATTTTTTTTTTATAATGGTAGACAAACTTATGAGAAATCTTGTATTACTTTTTAAAACCTTAGAATAAAAAAAAACAATTTTTATGAATTTCTAACTCAAAATAATTTGCACATTTTCGTGAATTTTACGTATTTTGTCAAGATTTGAACTTTAAATGCTTCTAAAAAAAAATGAACTATGGATTTTTAATTTTTTTTCATCTGTCTTTGAAACAATGTATACTAATTAAAGTTTCACTTGCCTATCAGAAATGATACTGTTGAAGAAAATCTAAGCACTTTTACTGTCCTAAAAGGTGATGACAGACAAAAAATAATTTTTTAAAAAAAACACATCATTGTAAAATCAATACATTCATTGCATATTGGATTCACAGTAATGAATGTGTGAAATTTGAATTCAATATGATATAAAAATATTGTATATTATAAAAAACGATTTTGAGTGAAGATGGTCTATATCTGACTATCTATAGGTATTCTATAGCCCGTATCTATAAGTATAATTTATGATATTATTGATTATTATATAAATATATTATATTATTATATATGTATTATAATTAGGTACCTAGGTACTATAAGTGATACAGTATAGGTTGAAGATTATTTTTCTAACTAAGATAGTTTTGTTTAAATATCTAATTTGTCCAAATTTGAACTTAAAAATATGTAATATAAACTCATAAAATTAAAATGTTTCAACATTAAATCAGCAAATTGGCTTAGTTTTTCAATGTAATTCCGTTAAAAGTGCAGTGTTTGAAACCTTATAAACCGTAATAAAACCGAAACCAAAAATAAAATCAAAACCAAAATCGGAAAAAATTTAAAACCGTAATAAATGCTTGAAGTCCTAGAACTAGTGTTAAAGGCACTCGTAGTAGCGAACCTAACCTTATGTCGACAGCTAGACAATCCATCAAGAATAGTTGGAACAATTCCTGGAAGTGAATAAAATCAAAATCGATTAAAAAAATTGGCATTTTTAAGCTGCATTGGACAAGATACGTACCGCAGCTACCAAAAGAAAAAAGTTTTGAATAATTGTCCACGTTGGTGAAATATCAGTTTACTACGAAAATAAACATTTACGGGAACGAAATAATTTTTATGTGTCTAGTAAGTATAGGAGGGTGAATCAATTGCAGATTTCACGATAAGAATAAGAAATGTATCAACAAATTTCAATTTTGGTGACTAACTTGAAGGTATTAATAAATGAATTTGTATTCGGATTAAAATCGGGAAAATTAAGGACAGAATTTGTGAGGAAAAATCTAGGAGTATCCACACATCTTGTAGATACATGGGTACATGTATATGTCTTGTAAATTTCATACATTCATCGCTACCCTCAGAAATTTAAAAAGCGGGTAAGTGGATAGCTGTACAGTACTGACAAACCTTCTCCGCTCAGAATCGTTTTTCTTATACAATTGTATTATATTATTGAAGACAAGTTTATTACAGTCCATTGAGCCACTTGTAACCTACTCTACAGCAGAGCGACATCCACTTATCTGCTTTTTTTTTATTTAGTTACATACAGATTATTTATTATAGTAAGTTGAATTATTATTTTTTATTCGTTTCTATGGTGATAAACAAAGCGTTAGAAATTAAAATCCCATTTTTCGTAATTTGTCAGTGATTTTTCTTGTGGCATTAAATAACTATTGAGAAAATTGAATCCATCTTGATCCAATTTGCTAAAAAATCAGGTACTATATATTAAAATCGAAGCACTCTTTCTGGTAGAAATTTTGTACCTATACCTACCATATTTTTAAAAAAAAAACACCATTATTAAACCATTAGCTTGTATTATACTAAAAAGTATAATGAGTTTACTATGGTCACCTAATAATATATAACATCAGTTGCTATGGACAACCTAAGAACTTTATAACATTAATATCATCTTTGTTATTGTTTGGTTGTCGTGGCAACTGTAACGTGTAATCGATCAGAAAAATACAATAATATTTTAGGCTCCCAGCCTCAACACGATGACGTCACGGTAACGGTCTACGTGTCGCACAAAATTATAGAATGGCCCCAGCCATAAGACATTTACATGTTAAAACCTACCAAGGAACAACTTTTTCTGAAATTGTGGAAATCGCACTTGCAAAAGAAACTTACTTAGTCAACGAGGCAGACCAAGTTAATTGGATCAAAAACAAAAAAGGACAACAATTTCGTCCAAAACACTACACGGAGCATAAAAATTCGGGTTCGAGCCACGATGATCACCGGAGATTAAGTGTCAAAAAATAGAGGCGACCAAGGAACGCAGAAACATGGGTATTTTATATCTAAGGGAAGCAGCAAAAATTCCAAGGGCAAGAATCAAGGAGTCGACACTGTACCAGAGAACAATCTGTCTGGCACCGACTAACCGACGGCCACTAGGCCACCACGAATTGTTATCGCTGTATCATGAATTGTATTTATCCACATTTTTTCAGTCATCACCAAAAAAGAATACAACATTTCGGTATATTATATTTTTAAATAATACTACGTTTAGGTGTGCCAAACGTCAATGTGCTCAAACGTTCAGCACCAAAAGTAACACGTTTATTAGTGTGGGGGGAGGGTCAATGGTCCATTAGCGCCCCCCCCCCCCCTACCTGTGTACTCCACTGGAACTATATCTATCGTACAAGATAGATTCATTATAAGTTTTTCATAATATATCAATTAAAAAATATTATAATACATAAGTAACATACAATATTGTTTTTATAAGCATTTAAAGTTTAGCATTTTTTTACGTATTTAGTTTGTACAGATTGTTTTTTTTATAAAATTAACACACTTTTACATGTGCAAATTTCAATAATGATTAAATAATATAAATAATTCCCCAAAGTCCTAATTTAATCGATATTATGTACAAGTACAATAGTCAACATTCTATATTACCCATATGTTTAGAAATAAATACAGTAGTCATCCGATAATTCGAACAACTCCATAAATCAAACTAAATACTTGGTACCCTGAGAAAACCTCTATTATTAGGTAGATGAAAATACATGTATTTCGGTCCCCTCGATAATTCGAACTATCTGTCGGTGGTTTTTCGACTTTAATCGTATAGTTTTACCAAAATAAACCTCTGCAATAGTGCATTAGGTAAAAAGTTGTTGAAATCGAATAGTTAGTAGGAAGTAAGTAGTAAGTCTATTCGTAAAGTACGAGTGTTTGTCGCTCGCCAATTAAAAGAAAGTGATTATGGCAGCTGAAGCTGGTGAAAAAATCTTACTACGTTGTATTTGACTTATATTTTACCTTAATAACATAGATCACAATATATATATATATATATATTATTAAATGTAAAAAGAAATGTATGATAAATTAAATAATAAATAATAAATACAATTTATACCTATGTATGAAATTGCATACTTATGCTTATATAATTAGTACCTACTTTTCTTTTATTATTCTTTACATTATTTAATAAAATGTATCACCAGTTTTCATTTTAATTGAATTTGCCATTGTTATATATAGTCATTGACTGGCAGCTGTTGTAGAAATTGTTAAAAAATAAAAATTTGAAACTAACAACCTGATAAATATTAATTTGAATCATTTTTGTTCCAAGTAAAATGAATGCACAGTAGCAGTGAATACATTGTGGCCTATTAATTTTATAAAAATTAAATAAAATTAAGATTTGATATTATTTTTAATAAATTGTAATAATTTATTGTCCTTATTATATAATGTAGGTAGACCACATAGGTACTCAATTATAGTCTTTTAATTTCATTCACAAAATATCTGTAATAATATAAGTAATTGGCTGGGCCTGAAGATTAATTAAAATGTTTTGAAGATGATTAGATGTTATCTAATTTCCCTATTAGCATCCCTAAATAATATATATCGACATATTTATACCCGTATAAATATATTTACTACTTATATTAAATGTATGATCATTAATTCTATCACGTAGGATTTTATACTAATAGTAAAATATGGCCCTACTTACTACTAGCGCTTTACGCGTGTGGTGAAAATATCAACTACTGAACCGTTACACAATCTGACCGAGTGAAGGGCCGGCGATAGCTAACGTCCTGTCCTGTATAATATCTTAAAACACGGTCTTAGAAGGTAGACCGTGTCTTAAAAGGTGGTCGTTACCAAGGTATATAGATAATATTATCTACAAACCTTGAGTGCGTTACAAATACGATGAAGAGATGATATCTTGCCCCTGCCCGTGATAAGATTTCTATAATTTGAACACGTGAGTCGTTGCACCTTGCCGGCTTGCACAGTCGTTTCGTATATCAATTTCGGTTTTGCGCAAATGATGACGGCTTCCCCGTAACGTGTTTATATACTTGAATAGTGGAAGTCTGGACTCGCTACTCATCAAGACGATTCGTGAAGTTCGAATTCGGTGGCCATGATAACAATCTGAATCGACCTAAGTACGCGTCCAAGTCGAACTTCACCGTGGTGTCATCGTGTCATTAAAATTGGTCAACAATTATTTATGTTAAAATGTCCAACGTTTGTGTTCTGTGTGTGAAACCATTGATCAAATATCTGAGGTCCAGGATATCTTTGCACGTGTAAGTTTCGTTTACAACATTACCTAGCCTAGCTTTGGGAACAAGAACACACCAGACTAATCAGTTGTTTTGTGTTAGATTTCCAGCGTGTCCAAAAAAACGGCAGATATGGCTCAACCAATGTAGATTAACAAACAAAGAAGTCTTACCAAACCGTAAAATATGCTCATTTCACTTTGAGTCAACATGTTTCAAATCCAATGCAAAGAGACGCATACTTAACCCTGATGCTGTACCAACAATTTTTGTGAATAGCCATGTTAAAAAAAGTGTGAAAGGTACCTACCATACATTTTTCTTCCAATATTTATTATTTTTTTGAATTTTAATATAAGCTTAGTCTGCAATACAATAAATGGTACTTAAACCTACTAAAATCAAATAAAAGTTATAATTTATTACTGAATATTAAATGTTTAGATTTTAGTTTTAATAATTACCTAATTTTTATTAATTGATAATAAAGGCTTTAAATGTTTTAAATGTTCGTATGGATAAGTACTTTTTAGATTCAAAAAGTCTTGGTAAAATTTTGTTTTGAGCCACTGTACTGAACAACCATTACATATTTTTGGACAAGTATGATATCAATTATATCAATACTTTGTTATTAAACATTTGTCGGTATTTTCTTTATAACATCAGGAAGAAGTTATTATTCCCTAAATTACTTCAAATTGTGTTTAAACTACCTAGATTGTGCAAAGGAAATTTAACTAACCTTGCTGTATATTTGTAAATGTTTCAAATAATGCAATAAAAATTTCATTGATAGATACATACAAATTTAAAAATAATAATAAAAACAAAATGTAGCATGCTTCTAGATATGTTTTCTCTGCAAGGAAAATTGACGAATCATAGATTTGTTTTTGGGTATGGTACAGTGAAAAAATATCTTGTAGCATGATATATTTTGTTATGAGTTAATTGAATTAAGAATTATAGATACAATTTTAATATATATCTATATTTTTTTTTTATCGATTTGTGTTTTTATGGTTATAACCAGTGGCGCACCCAAGGGTTGGGGGCTTTGGGGCTTAAGCCCCCCCCCCCCCAAATTAAATTATACATTATTATAGCAAATATAATAAATGATAATGTTATACTTTCAAATTTTTTTATGTTAGATACACAAATATATATGTAAATAGTTCAATATTATGCGATAAGGTTTGTGGGAATCGCTGATTTCTTACTTTGTTGAAAATTAATTTTAGATTTATAGATATTAGCGATTAGCGATTATGTATGATCGACTGATTGGTAACTACAATAACAATGATAGTTATGACTTTTGACTGTCTGTCGTGGCATGAAAAACTCGTTTAGATAATTCAGTCTGTTCGATTTTTTCTTTGTGATGGCTGTGTCAAATGTGCTTAAGTGTAAAAAAAAGCTGAGTTAAAATGAGTCAAAAACGAAAGAAACCTGAAGTTGGTACTAGTAGTACTCTTCTTAATTATATTAGTATTAAACCAAAAATTTCAACAATCAATGAACCGCCCAGTCCTCAAAAACTTTTCGCTTCACCGTCAGCGTCAACATCTGATATTGTTGGTAATTATGAACATTTTTCTTCTTTAGATATATCATTATCTGTAAATAAAAAACTCGATGACAAACAAAATATTGAAGTTTTACAAAATGTGTGGGTCCCAGATAATAATTATAATTTTCCCAATCCACAAATTGGCAATCAAAAAAGAAAATTTAATATAGTATGGTTAACTTAATACAAATGGTTAACATATTCAAAAATTGAAAATAGTGCTTTTTGTAAAGTTTGCGTATTATTTTCACCTTCTGAGGCTGGTTATAGTTCCAACCAATCACTTCATACATTTGTTAAAAAGGGGTACAATAATTGGAAAAAAGGCTTAGAAATATTCGAAAAACATGAAAGTTTAAATTATCATAAAGAAGCTAATTTAAAAGCTGACCATTTTATGGATGTCATGTTAGGAAAAATACTATCGGTAAATAAACAAATTGACAAATTTCATCACCAACAGACTTTAGAGAATAAAGAAAAACTTAAACCGATAATAAAAACAATTATTTTGTGTGGACGACAATGTCTACCACTTAGGGCACATCGAGATTACGCAACGTTTAATATAGATCAAGAGCCCGAGTGCAACAAAGGTAATTTTCGAGTGTTGCTTAGGGCACAAATTGATTCAGGAGACACAAATTTAAAACAACATTTAATGACTCGCGGGAAAAATTCAACGTATATTAGTTGGAATATTCAAAACCAAATAATAGATGCTTGCAATGAAGTCATTTTAACAAAACTTGTAACTAAAATTAACAACGCTAAATGTTTTACTATACTCGCAAGTTAAAGAATCCGAAGTATTAAAAGTTCTTTCTGAAAAGGGACCCAGGAAACTTAAATTTTAAATTGATTTAGTTATAAATATAATTATAAATATTAAATACATAATAATATAACATTATGGTGATAATAAATAAAAGTGATTATTTAAAAATTAGTTTCAATTGTTTACTTGTGTGTAATTATTGAGCCCCCCCCCCCAAAAAAAAAAAAATTCTGTGTGCGCACCTGGTTATAACTAAAGCATAAGTTATCCAGCTATTTCGACAACTAGAAACAATACAGGGGTCGTAAATTGTATATAATGAATTTGATAAAAGTTCAAAGTTATACCTGTTTTCTTGGACTTAGCTATAGCTTTAGACAAGTAACCAAATATTAGTACAGATGTTTCCATGTTTTAGGATTAATAATATTAATTTAAGTTTGTGCAAGAGTTACTTTTAAATAGAACTCAATGCCTAAAATAAATTATGTTAAGGTAATCAACGTAACATAGAATAGGTAGTACTTTGGGTCCAAACATTTATTACCTATATCTATTTAAAATGTGGGTAATGTATTTCAACAAAATTAAACCAATAGCATCAAATTACATCAAAAGTACAAAACATAAACTAAAAAAAAGTTTAGCCTCAATAATAATAGTAAAGGGACATAACTAATATTTTTAAAAAGAAAACAAATTTTAACAACATGTAGATATTATCTATAGCTATTTAAAGCGTTGGTTAGTGTTGTTTTTAATAAATAGATAAATCAGTCTTGATCTTCATTATATTCAACAACTTGATCTTCAATATTTGATTCAGTACTTTCTTGAAATATATTGGAATAAAATGTTTTGGCATCATCGGGTATTGTAAAAAACTTAATAAGATTTCTTACATCTTTTTGTTTCAATGCCTTAACATGATTGGTCTTGGGTAATTCTAAAAAATTTTCAGTAGATGTAGATAAATCAGAGTTTCTTTTTAGCATCTTTATTGGCAATCCAGCAAATTTTGTTGCAATGCCAACAGTCTTATCACCTTTAATATAAGAAAATCTTTTCTGTTGTGTAGATTTAAAATCGGTTTTAGATTTTACTAATTTATTTACTGCATATTTATAGTCATAAACCAAAAAGTCTTAGTTGTAAACTTTAACAGAACAAATATTTTTAAATACTTCATCGTATTTTTGAGGGGATACAATGTTTTCTTTTTTCCTCAAAACTTGTTCAATTTGTCCAAAAACCCTATCTGGTGGCATATAACTATGGATGCGTGTTGGGAAAAAATGATTGATTTTTTTTTAAATATGGAAGCTCTGCAGTTGATATAATATAATAATGTAACTATTATAAATTGATTATAAAAACGATGAGATTTGTTCTGTAGATAAAAGTACAACACAGTGCACGTCTAAAAGAAGGTATTTTTCCAACTCAGTTTAAAGTGGCAATCGTTAAACCCATTTTTAAAAAAGGTGATAAACAATCATTTGGAAACTAGACCCATTTTAATAATCAGTAATTTTGCTAAAGTATTAGAGAAAATAGTAAAAAGTAGACTGATACTTTTTTAGAGGAAAATAAGCTTTTGTCTAAAAATCAGTTTGGCTTTAGAAAAGGTCTAGGAACTATTGATGCTCTTTATAATATATCAAAATGTATCTCTTTTTTTTAGTAGTGGAACTGATTTGAGGTGGGTAACTTGAACATTTTGCAATTTTTTTCCCCTTTATCTGTACCAGAGGACCACAATAACTTAAAATTCAAAATAAACTTAATTTGTACTTTTGTAACATATGGAAATAGTACTTTTTGAATACAACCAATGTAATAAACTTCCATTTTAACATAGGCAATAGTATGTAATGACAAACTTTGGATATAGCACATTTTGAAAACAATCATGGAAATAGCACATTTTGAGATATTTCAATTGTATGATTTTCAAAATACCGTGGGCAATAGTACACTTTGGACAAATTGTTAGATAGAACGTTTTGACAAATTTTCATCAATGGAAGTAGTGCATTTTGACGCGACTGAAGTTTTAAATGATTCTCTGCAATTTTTCCATATGTTTTGATCAAGTACTGTTTTTGATGACAATATTAAATTGAACTTACATAAACATAATTTAGTAGAGAAGTTATGTCCAAAAGTGTATACATTTATTAAAAATGTTATACCCAAACACAATATGTATAAAATATTTTGCACCATATCAGTCGAACTATCAATATGGGTTGTTAATATAGCGGTTTAAATAAAAATATTTTAAATACCCTTCAAAATAATATAGTTTGAATTTGTCTGAATAAATGTACATTAAAAGGATCAACATCAGGGATTAGGGTGTATTGGCAGTGGAACACCTATATAAAAAAAATTACACTTGTTTATATTTAAAAGTTTTATCAAAGGTACCTACCTAAATAATTTTATGAATACTAATGAACAAATAAAGTATTTTACAATATTCCTTTTAAATCTCTGTGCCAATCTTTTGTTTAGTATTTAGGACCTACATATTTTAATTATCTGCTATTAAGTTTAAAAAAATATATAAATATATAAATTTATCAAAGTAATCTCAGGAATACGGTTTATAATTTATTGTTTATGTTTAGAATTAGAATAATTGAAATGTTTCAGTTATGTAAACTTCTTTATTTAATTATGTTAAAATAATTGTTTTGTTTATTTTTTATCCCTTTTATTTTATTTATGAACTATATTTTATTGTTCAATTTAATTACTCTCTATCTGTAACATTAGCTTATGAGATAAAATATCACTGAAAATCACTGTAATTCAAACTGTATTTAGTACACATAAAAAATAGTTTAAAAAAAAATAAGAATTTTTCAGTGCAAAATAATACACATGGCACATATACTAAGACTAAAATAATTTTGTTGCAGAAAATAATAGTCAAATTTCAAATAAAAATTATCACTTGATACTTATTAATATCAATATTAATGTTAGCAGAAGAAATAAATACACAATACAAGTTATATTTTTGTTTTAGGAGGACCAAAAAATTTCAATAAGAAAGGGATTATTGGTCAGAATCGTCAGTCTTATGATATACCGTTAACAAGAGCAGCTAAAAAAAGGATTTCCAGTCGAAATTGTGTGTCTCAAGATATTTTACAAACAAACCCTGCTATAGAAGTATTTGATCATGTAAAAAGAGTTGGAACAAATCGAAAAAGAAAATTTGACGAGCTCGATGAACCTATCACAGAACTATTAAAGAATAAGTTATCATTTATGTCACTATTGAAACTTGTTAAGATTCAAATCTCATTGGCTAACAGAATAAAATGATTAACAACTGATAGATGGAACATTTTTAATCTGTAACTATAATATAACAAACACTAAAAAAATGCTCCATTTTTTTAGCACTGCTATAAGTTAATATGTTAATATGTTGTACAATATAAGACGTATTGTGTTCCAATATAATTGGGGAAAAAGATAATTATATTTTGAGGAATTTGTTTAATCTAAGATAAGATAATTTTTCTTTTTTATTTGATATCCAAATGTTTTGTATAATAGCCATTTATGTGAGGCATAAGTAGATTAATGCTTTGGAACTGAAAAAAGTTAAGGTAAAATTAGTGAAGATATTTGTATATTATAAAGTTAAATTTTTTATTCTATAATTTTACATGGAAATTGTTTATGACACTTTTGCCATTATTAAATATGAAAACAAACTACCTTTTTATTGTTAATTTTATAATTTATTAAATTAATGTATTTATTATTATTTTTTTGTATTTTTTTTTTTTTTTTTGATTCTTATTTAAATTTCCAATATAATAGTATGTGGGTAACTGGTTCAATTTATTTGAATTAATTTTAAAACTATTACAATAGTATTGTTTAATATTATACATCAGTGAATTAAGATTGTATGATTATTTAAAATTGTGGTAACTAGATTGATTTGTAGCTAGAGCTTAAGTTAGCTAATAATAAGCTATCGTACGGTATTTTACAAAGTACATCCTTGTAAATCTACAAAAACCATCTAATTAAATATAATTTGTAATTTAGTAAAAGGACATTTAATATAACTGAGGTAAAAGGGAATATAACATATTTGATACCTTACGACGATTCTCTTACAGTAAGTATACATATATTGAATATTAATTTACTACTTATTACATATTAGGTACCTAGTTATTATTCTGCATATAATCTTACAACTTATTGTAATCTTACCTGTAAAAAGGTGGATAAGTGGAAGTCGCTCTGCTGTACAGTAGGTTACAAGTGGGTTACTGTAATGGATGGTGTTAAATTTGAATTCAATGATATAATATCATTGTATATAAAAAAAACGATTTTGAGCGAAAACGGTCAGTCAGCCTATGATATTACCAAGTATATTTGATGATATTATTTTGAATAAAGTAATTTATATATAACCTATTTACGTGGAGCCTTGTTTTAAAATTTCAATCCTTAGCTATAAAAGTTAAACATTTTATACATTTTTAACTACAAAATAATTAATAAATTATAAATTTGATAAATAGTGTCAAAATTTGAACTTTAAATGCTTATAAAAAAAAATTGTGCCCATGTATTTTTAATATTTTTCAACTGCTATTAGAACGATATATCAGGAGCCTTAAATTAAATTGTCACGCTTTTTTACCCAACAAATAGAAATTTATTGATATTAATAGAAAAAAAAAACTAAAAAAATTGAAAACTGACAATGTCCGTAAACAGCTCAAAAAGAGTCAAAATATTTTCAACATTTTATGGTGTATAGAAAATGCTAATATAAACATAAAACATTCAGTGAAATTTTAAAGTATCTACAGTCATTCGTTTTTTAATTACAATAAAATAAGAAAATTGTTACATGAGAAATTGAGTGAATGTTGTAAAAATATAAATTTCAGACGCTCATAAAAATTTAATTTAAGTTTCTTGTAGACATTTTTTTTTTTGATTAAGGTAGACAAACTTATGAGTAATCTTATATTACGTTTTCAAATCTTAGATTTAAAAAGAAAAATTTTTATGAATTGTAATGTAAGAAAAATTTTCTCCGAGAGTTCATTACAAATTGTCATTACCAGCGTTGGGATTTTATAGCATTTGCATATTTCTCATGAGATGCTTAAAAAATAGCAGAATAAGATAAAAATCCCAACTCTAGTCATTACCTACACATCTAATTAAATCAATACATTTTGTATCATTCAGTTAAAATGTGCAAAATTATCATTTCCAGATCTACTTTGTTACTATTGTCCGATTAAATTTAATATTATTTTTAAGATATGTGTTCATTTAACTGAATTATATGGAAATATTTTAGAGAGTTTAGAGATTTAAGTTGATTTGATGAAAATATATCTAAATAAGAAACTATAGTTATTTAGAAAGTTTGATGGGTTTATAACCAAATAATTACAATTCACTGAAAGACACAATATTTATTTCAATTAAAATTCATGAAATAGATAGTAAATCTAATAATTGTTCATGTAATGTTATAAATAAAACAGTAATTATTAATATTTAGGTATAACAAAGTACAATATTTAAGTGTACAAAATAAAAAGCACAACATAATACAATCTGAGAACAAATAATTTAACAATAGTTTAAAATTATGACACTGACAATCTTTTTCACAGCAAATACAATTAAAATCAGTTTCTTAGATTTAACATAACCTATGCATGTATAAGAACCTGTAACCCTTATATTATAGGTGAGTTTAGGTTCAATATTTTTAAAATGCTTTCAATGAAACTTGTGCAAATGGTTTTTAAAGGCTTGAATAACAATTTCCTTTTGACAAAAGCCACACTTAATAGTTTTTTCACTATTTTTAAATGAATAAGATACTAAATGAGAATTATGGAATGTCAATTTATGTATACTTAAACCTTCATGATCATCAAAATTTTCAGAACATTTATGACATTCAAATTTATCAGGAGTACGACAATTTCTCTGTTGATGTTTTCTCAGTTTACTTAAATTAGAAAACGGAATACAACATGCCCAACAAATTGTTTTATCCTTACATTCAAAATGTTTTTGAAAATGACGTTTAAAAGCATAAATGCTTTGGAAGATGAGATCGCAAGAAGGTTTTAAACAAGTAAAAAGTTTATATGATGATGGGAGTCGATTATTTTGCATGTTTCTTCTTCCACATTCAAAATTATTCTTTTCTATTCTTTTTTCAAAACGTAATAATTCTGTTTTCTTTGATTCAGGTTGTACTCTGGTAGGTTTTTCTTTATTGTTTGAATTCAGCGATGAATAAGGACGTGTATTAAATGTTGTAGACTAAAAACAAAAACAAAACAATAATTAAAAATAATACACTTTATTAAGGTTAGTAAACAGAGTACGTGGGTTTATTATTAATATTAATACAATATGGTATATTCCCAAAGAGACTAAATAAATTACTTTATTTCCGATCAGTGACAAATATTGTATTAACTTCAAAATAAATGTAATTAATTCTAGAAATGAATATACTTTTTATTTATCTATAATTAACATTAACTATATGTCTTACTACCCTTCTAATATATTAAGTTCTTGTAGAAAGTTTTTTAATAACTCGGACCTGTTTAGTATGATCCTTGATAAATGAAATGGATGTTTTTAAATCAACACCTAATTATTAAATTTAATTATATCAATTAGTTATTTAATTGTCATATTTTAAGTTTCTAGTATGTATAATGTATAATATAAACACATATAATATTATTATATATATATTTTTAGTATTATTTTTATTAATTTTTATTATAACTTAATACACTTTACTTTCATTTTTATATTATTGTAAATTGGAATATTATTCCATAAATAAAATATTATTTTTATTATTATTATTATAAACATCTTTGTTTTAATAAAAAAAAGATAAATATTTTTTTGTATGAGGAGTTGTACCAAGGGTTGTAACCTTTTATCATATGCTATGGATTTAGTGAAGTTTGTTACACTCAACTGTGTCCAACATAACCGCCTACACTCACTACTGTGAATGGGTGTCAGTTTACAATGAACACCGTCGACCGCTTCGAAATAATTGTGCACTAAGGAGTGTAACCAAAAAATTATGACAGTAAGTGATAGGCATTACAAATGTGTTGGCGGAAAAAAAACAATATTAAAATGATAATACAAAATCATAGCATTTATATTATAATAGCCAATAAGTAATAGATGATTGTAATTTGATTTGTTTTATAGGATTGAGTTATTATACATTAAAGATAATATAGTCTTATAGATATATTAAGACAAGATAGGTATATAATAAAATGTACTTCCATAAAAGGTTTGGAAAATGTAATTAACTTTTAACTTCTATACAAAATGTTAATATTTATATTTATATTGGTTACAAAATATTTAAGGATATTTTGTGTAAATATTAAAAAAGTACCTATTATGTTCAAACTTCAAAATCTAGTTTGGAACAGCTTAACCTTATTTGATTAACCCAAGACTATTAATGTCTATTAAAGGTATAAAATATTTTACTAATTTCAGGCTTGCTACTTATATTTTTTTTTTTAATTAAGAATAGTGAGTATAATTTTCAATGAAATATATTACTCACATCATAGAAAATAAACCAAGTTTGGTCTAACACACATGTTATGCATTCGTGTTAAGAATTTATTTTTTACATTTTTTTAGGCTTGAACATTTTTGGGGAAGGGGGCTCGTATATAAGAGTGTAAAATATACCCTAAAAACAAAAAAGAATCAAAATATCAAAACAAATATGCAAATGCTACAAGTCCTCAGCCCTAGTAATAATTATGAATCCTCAAAAAAAGTTTGAGTGGAAATCAGTTACATTATTGTCTATTGAGCAAAAACAAGCCTTAGTATTATTCATGCAAGAGCTACTAGGCCTACTCAGCAGGCAGACAACTACTTGCTCACCTTTTTATTTTTCATTTTCAAAACTATATTAGGACGCCGCACACGCATTTTAAGGGGTTAGATATAGGCAATTATAATGCATTTTAAGAAAAGTGAACATTTAAAATATAATACCATATTGACATTTTAATTTAAAATATTTTATAGGTGATCATCTAATGGCATGGCCGTTATTAATGTTTTGGTGATGATGTGTCATTTTGTTCGTTTTAGAATTAATTTAATAATATCTAACTTACAATTTAAGCTATAAAATAATATATTTTTTTAACATCTGTAACTTTTCTGTTATGCACTTTTTTTAGCGAAATATTATTGTAAAAAAAATAAAATGGTAAGAAAATGCTTGGTAAGCTAGTAGAATTGCATAATGGTGTGCGGGGCTGCCTAACTCATACATCATTATAACAATTAATAAACTAAAATGAAATAGATTAATTTTTTTATGTAACTGTCTTAACCTTGCGGGGCAATAAAAATGCTTCGATATTCAACAATGATGTGTGTTTTTTTTTTGTGTCAGTCATCACGGTTTAGGGCATTGAAACTGCTTTGATTTTTTTAACAGTATCTTGTTTGATGGGAAAGTGAATCAAATTGGTGCATTCTGGAGGTCAAATTTTAAAATTATAAATAGTTTTTATAAGCGCCGGGAAAAACAACATAAAAATTAAGGGAAAACAGGAATTTTTACGCAAAATCGGTTTATGACAAAATTTTGGTTTTTGGTGTAACTTTAAAACAAATGAACGTCATGAATAGTCATGAATGTTTCAATGGTTGTTTACATCAGCATTTTCTATACACAATAAAATTTACAAAAATATTTTGATTTGTTTTGAACTGTTTAGGATCATTTTCAGTTTCCAATTGTATTAGTCTTTTTTTCTATGGATGTCAATAAAACTTTATTAATTGGGTAAAAGAGCTTGAAAATTTAATACAAGACTCCAACTATATAGTTATAATGATATTTGAAAATTATTAAAAATCCTTAGACACATTTTTTTTTTTAATAAGCATTCAATATATAATACAAGGTTCCTTATGAAGTCATTTACCTTTATAAAAAAAATATCTATAAGAAAGTCAAATTAAATTTTTATGAGCGTTGAAGTTCAAATTTTTACAACATTAGATATTCACTCGATTTCTCATTTAACGATTTTCTTATTTTGTTGTAATTTAAAAACGAATAACTCCAAATACATGAAAATTTCCTTGAATGTTAAAATAATCATTTTTTATGTATGGTAATATTTTTATAATAAGTTTATCTTTTCATAGATAGCATAAGACATTTTAATAGAAAGTTCCCTGCAAGTTTTTGTACATCTCTCAAAAAGAAAAAGTTGTTGCTAATACGTACGGTATATTCCATTACTATTTTTAGACATTAATTTTAATGAAAACTATTTTATTACACAAACACAATAAAGATATTTTGTTGTACCTATACTCTTGAAATGTTCACCAAATATGTATATTAGCATTTTCCATACATAGTAAAATGTCGACATGCTCGACAACTACTGTACTGTTGTAATTACGGTACCAACTTGTCCTCCTTTTTTTTAAATTAGATATTTTTAGAATTATATTAATGGAAAAAAAGAATTAGATTTGTTTTTTTATTGCTGTATAGGAAATATGATACGTTAGTTTATTATCTTTTTTTAAACGTTTTTTGTTCTACACAATTTGTTTGACTACTTATCATGTACCTACCTATCTATACATACACACACAAACACACACACACACACACACACACACACACACACACACACACACACACACACACACACACACACACACGCACACACAAAACACTCATCATCGTAATCATTCCACTCAGAATCACAGAAGTTCATTACAAACTCCCCTAAAAATGAACCTTAGGATCGCCCCTGTATTTCATTTATTACTATTTTAAAAAAAATTCTTCATCTTTTAATTTGAGTGGGTAGGTACCCAAATTAGATTTTACAGCGGTGAATTAAAAAGGGTTCAACGCCATTGAGTAACTGACAGAAAAAATAACAGAAAGCTAGGCTAAATTATAGAAACTTACTTACTGAAATTATTAACTTTTTAGATTAATTTATTAAGAGATCACGTCATAACGTAGGTATGTGGTATGTCTCTATAAACAAAAATCCATTGAACGGTTGTCTGATATTGTAATTGTTGTGAGATTTGAAATTAATATGTTAGGTTTTAGATTACAATTGTATTCTATTTATAAATAATACTTATTTCTGATTATTATTTTTTTGTCTATACCTACTATTTATTATACAGAACAAATTATATTTTAAACCTATAGGATATTATATTTAAAAAAAAAACTATAATGTGACTTTACAATTAATTAACTGATAATTGACTGCATGTATACAGTATACGTATCATGGAACAGGATTAAATTTATTAAGGCCCCTGCAAATGTGTCATTTTTAAAGAGTTGTGTTTAGGCAATTATTTCATTCCTGCGATTACTGATCGTCTTTGTGTGTGTAGTAAATTATCATTAGTGTGTGTATACAATTGTTAATGAAAAATAATAAAAATAGAAAATACAGGTGAAGTTAAGAAAGTAATGCCAATACGGCGACATCGCTACAGATAAGCAACTTTTTACTGAGAAAATTATAGAAAAATGTGCTCGCTTTTTGAAGGGGGGTGGGGGGGGGGGTGATGATGAACGAGACGTATCTTCTAAATCAGACGTAATACATGAGAAAATGTCCTCCTTAAAATCGGGTTGATTACGAGAGTTAGATATTTTCATAAAAGACAAAATAGAAGCTTGTTTCTTTTGTGTCATTTCAACTATTTTAAAAGCACAATGACATTATTAAATACTCTTTAATTTTATAATAAGAGGGTGTCAGCGCAATATTTGTTTTCTCTCTCTGGCCCACGCGCAACATAGAAAAACCTATTTATTACGTAGAATCATTTTTTCTATGTTTTTAAGTAATCTTTGAGTAAAATCACCACTACAAAAAACATAGAGAATAATATTTTTAAGGGAATGACAAATCGACTTTATATTTTATTGTTATTTGACTTTATATTCGACTTTCAAAATAAACAAACAATTTTTGTAAATTTAAATTATGTTTAAATTGTTATAAGACAATATTTAGTCAAATCAATATGTCATTCCCTCAAAAATATTATTCTCCATCTTTTTTGTGATTTGTGATTTTACTCTAAGATTACTTAAAAACATAGAAAAAATGATTCTATGTAAATACGTTTCGTCTATGTTGCACGTGGGCCAGAGAGAGTAAACAAATATTGCGTTGACATCCTCTTAAATTAATTAATTAAACTATTCTTTTTCTATATTATAGTTTGTATTTTCGTATGAGTCCTTAAAGGCTTAAAAGCTAGAAAAATAAATTACCGTACATTTGACGTGTTTACGACGTTAGCATGTCGGCAGTAGTTCAGCAGAAAATAAAATCGTTGTACTTCCATTGTACTGTACACTTTATATCTTTGGTCTTTGCTTTAGTAGACAATAATAATTGTTTTATTCGAAGAAAGATAACTAGGGCAATTAGGCATACAATAGCCAATAATACAACTCTCCCGATATCAGTGGCGTATACATAACTTTTGTATGGGGGGGGGGGGGGGGGGATCAGTTGCAAACAAATTATTATGGAACAAAAATACCTAAACCTAGGTATGTGCACATTTAAATACCTAATAAATGATAAAACATATATATATTCAATACATTTTATTTTAAATTCTACAAGTAGTTATAGAACAAAATTTAATTTTCTTTTTTTTTTAGTCAATTCATCAATTACTTCTTCAGCACTGATAGGAATGTTCCTATGAACTGCCATTAAAGTGAGGCCATTTAATCGCTCCTATAACAAAAAAATGAAATAATTTATACAAAATAAGTAACTAATAACAATAAAAAATATTGTTTCCTGAAGTTTCCTTCATTTACGTTAGATTGATCTGTAATTAAATAATTTTTAATTTATAATTAAACGATCTTCTTTTGCAACAAAGGTATGTATTTAATAAAACCATAATTTTTACAATACAACTTACTATCAAATGAAATTAACCAAAATCTCTATGGCCTCTTAAGGCAAGTTCTTGGCGACCACATAACATTACACATTCTATAATATAAGTTAAACGTTTCCGATTTTAAATTAGTTGATTATTCCTAAATAACAAAATAATTATATTAAATATTTAAATAAAGAATTCAATTTCAAATAATTTACCTTTCTTCATTTAAGCTGTTTATTATCTCCGGTTCCTTTTGCATACAAATGCTCAAATAACTATCAGCTTTTAGCAATGCTAATTTGTGATATTCATGGTTAGCATGATTGTTTATAGTCTTATAATTATAAAAATAAATAAATAAAATAATTAATTTGTTGCATTTTAAAATATTTGGAAAATACAATTTATACGTACTTCTAAAGCTTTTTTAAAACTGTCCATCGGTTTCACTACAAGAACACAAAGCTTTTGACCACCAATTCCACCAGTTTTTGAAAAAACCACACATACTTTACAAAAACCTCCCTGTTTAATTTCTGAATAGGATAACCACTTATACAGTTGTAACCAACGATGTTGAAATTTAAGATTTCTAGTTTTATTTTTTTCAACTAATGGGAATTTATATGTTTCTGTTGGAACCCATAAATTAGTTAAAATCTGCATAAGTTAAATAACAAAACACAATCAATAAATAATTAATAGCGATAATACTATACTTAAATGTGTCAAACATAAATAAATAAAATAATTTACTTACAAGATTTTTTTCAGCATTTTTTAAATCGCAATTTATAAACAACCCAATATCATTTATAGGCTGTATTGAATTATTAGCTTCAACAATTTCTGAACCATTCAAATGTTTTTTTTTAGGCGATGTAGAAATAATAGAATCATCATCGACATCATCGGAATTTCGTTTGGTCATAGGATTAGGAGGATTAATCGAGGATGATTTAAAAAAACTGTTCAAAGATTGTTGTTTCCTCATTATATTTTATTTTTCGCACAATTAACTCAATTCGGCAATCGGCATTGGTACTATTACATCTGTTATGACTTGTTCGTACAACTGACATAATATTTGTTGTTGATTTTTGTTTTTAAATAATAATATTTATTATTTAAGCTATTTTTAGCTATTTTTATATTTCTTTTTCTAATATCTAATGTATAGGAAAATGTATTATTATACGCACGGACATGCGGGCGTCGTCTCCGCCGCGTTGATATCGGTGACGGTGGCGACTGGCGACGGCCCGTGGCTGGTCTGCCACATATTATTATCTTATAATAAT
This sequence comes from Metopolophium dirhodum, assembly GCF_019925205.1. Lineage (NCBI taxonomy): Eukaryota > Metazoa > Arthropoda > Insecta > Hemiptera > Aphididae > Metopolophium > Metopolophium dirhodum. Next base: position 125,445,521 of record NC_083560.1, read on the forward strand.
TTATTATACTTGTATATATAATATACATATTATCAAATATCACATAATACGATTATATGAATATGAAATAAATATATGATTACTGATTAATATTAAGTAAATTATTTTTAATTAATTGTTGAATGTGTTAAAATAAAAATTTACAAAAAATCCTTGCCATTTTTTTTCCTTGTAATTTTCTTACATTAAGTCATTAAGAACACTATTTTATAAAATTTAAAAAAAGGCCTATTGGGGGGGGGGATCTGACCCCCACATCCCCCCCTTGTATACGCCCCTGCCTGATATCACGAAACGATATAATACAATATTCTAAAAATTACGTAGTTCACAATTTACTTGAAGTTCAAATAATATTTTGCTAATGAGTAATGACTAATACCTATTATCTGGTATAAGATTAAATATACATTATTAAATTTTCAAAGCAGTTTTAAAATATTTTGGGATACTTCAGTAATCTTTTTTTAGTTTTGACCCCCAGGGCCCAGGACACCCCCCTCTCCTTAATACGCCACTGACTGTTAATAATAATTGTATATTTGAGTCCGATCGTGTTGATTATGTCTGTCAAACTAACTGCCGAGTGTCTATTTTTAATATAATTTGGAAGTATAAAAGTTTAAAAGTGTCAAGTGAGTATATTTTGTATTGATCGACTTTATAGTGTGTATTTAGTGTATCTGCATTATATTATATAAGATAATATAATACATTTTACAATGTAGACACCTACACCTGAAGTATATTACATTTTAATTTCAAATAACATTATACATAAAATAAAATAAAATTTTAGATTTCAAACAAAAAGGTTTGATGTAAAATAAAAATACATAAATACCTGTTATTCATCCTTATTGTTGAAAGCTTATAACATACCGATTCTTTTTTTTGTTAAAATAAACTATCATTAAAAAATGAATTTTATAAAAGTATTCGTTCTTATTGGAATATTCGCCTTGACCACTTCACAAAAAGTTTTTATGCCCAACTTACCTTTGGTAAATTAATATTCTGCTTGATTTATCAAGCGTATTAAGTATTTTCTATGATTACCATGATTTATTTTATAAGCATAATTTATTTATAAGATTTCTACTAAAATATTTATGTTTTAATTACTATTATTACAGGGAGAATATCGTACGGTATTTGACAAAGTATATCCTTATGAATTTACAAAAAACCATCCAATTAAATATAATTTGTATTTTAGTAAAAGGACATTAAATATAGGTAACTGAGATAAAAGGGACATATTTGATACCTTACGACGATACTCTTACAGTAAATATACATATTTAATATTAATACCTACTTATTAGATACTTATTACGTATTAGGTACCTAGTTATTATTCTGCATGTAATCTTACAACTTATTGTAATCTTACCTGTAAAAATGTATGTTTCCATACATGTTTTTTTAGCTTGATGCAATCGTTGCGTCTTGGAGTTTAACTGGAGGTTGGAAACCAAATTCACTTGTTTATATAACAAAGAATGCATGTACTATTACGAAAAAAGTACTAGAAAATGCTAGGAGATGCTCATCAAGAATTTCAACGTTCAATCTGCAAGCTGTCCTATAGCTGCGGTAATTAAATACTAAATTATACGGATAAAACTAATTTGATGACCTTAAAATAGCTGTTTAATAATATTAATAAAAACACCTTACATAATGTTAATGAATTAGTTAATATTTTTCAAATTACAACAAAATTTCAAAAATCGATTGACGATAAATAGTTAATTTACGCGTGAAAAAATTTGAAATCCAAACCCTCATAAAAATAATAGAATTTCCCGTGGTAAATTGTTTTTTCGTTATAGATAGAAAAACATATGAGGTAGGTAGGTATCTCGTATTAATTGTTTTAATCGTAGATAAAAAAAGAAAACATTTTATGAATCCCTAACGACAAAATAATTTGATAATTTTCAGAATTTTGTCAAAATTCTAACATTAAACACTTATTTAGATTTACTATTTATAATTGATAAAACATCAAAGGTAAGCCCATACAATAATTGTTACAAATTATTGAGTTTTTAATTTTTATTACTTATTTAATAACTATTTTAAGGGAAACCAAATTTTGAAGTTGTACCTATGTTAAAAATCTTCAAATTGTAGTACAATATAACTAAATCTAAAAATAAAATGATATTTTAAATTTCTGCATCAAATTAATATGTACCTATTTGTAATAATAAATCTTTAAATTTTTCCAGGCCACATATACTACACCAGGGCTTGACCTGAACGAACTAAAAGATCATTACTCTCCTAAAGTGTATTTTTAATATTTTTATGGAAAATATAAACTGTTGTTTAAAATCAAGAATGAAGAAAAAAAAAGGTGGATAAGTGGATGTCGCTCTGCTGTACAGTAGGATACAAGTGGGTTACTGTAATGGATGGTGTAAAAATTTGAATTCAATGATATAATATCATTGTATAAGAAAAACGATTCTGAGTGAAAACTGTCAGTCAGCCTATGATATTACCAAGTATATATGATGATATTATTGTGAATAAAGTAATTTATACATAACCTATTTACGTGGAGCATTGTTTTCAATTTTCAATCCTTAGCTATAAAAGTTGAACATTTTATAAATTTTTAACCACAAAATAATTAATAAATTATAAATTTGATAAATGTTGTCAAAATTTGAACTTTAAATGCTTATAAAAAAAAATTGTGCCTAAGTATTTTTAATATTTTTCAACTGCTATTAGAACGATATATAATAAGGAGCCTTATATTCAATTTTCACGCTTTTTTACTCGACAAATAAAAATTTATTGATATTTATAGAAAAAAAAACTAAAAAAATTGAATGTCCGTATACAGCTCAAAAAGAGTCAAAATATTTTCAAAATTTTATGGTGTATAGAAAATGCTAATATAAACATTCAGTGAAATTTTAAAGTATCTACAGTCATTCGTTTTTTAATTACAATAAAATAAGAAAATTGTTACATGAGAAATCGAGTAAATATCAAATGTTGTAAAAATATAAATTTCAGATGCTCATAAAAATTTAATTTAAGTTTCTTGTAGACATTTTTTAGATTCTGAGCGAAGCTATGAATGTATTGATTTTAGGAAGATGTGTGTTTTAGATTCTGAGCGAAGCGATGAATGTATTGATTTTACAATGATGAATGTTTTTTTATCATTTTTATTTTTTTAATTTTTAATTATTTAATTTTTTTATGTTTGTGTCTGTCATCACCTTTTAGGACAGTAACTTTTCTGATAGGAAAGTGAATCTAGTTGGTACTTTGGGGGGTCAAAAGTAAAAATTCCACAGTAGTTTTCAAAAGCGACGTGAAAAAACAAAAGAAAAATTAAGGAAAAACGGGAATTTTTACGCAAAATCTGTTTTCGAGAAAATCGATTTTGGTTTTTGGTGTAACACTAAAACAAATGACTGTAGGGACATGAAACTTTGACTGAATGTTTATAATTGCATTTTCTATACACCATAAAATTTACAAAATATTTTGACTCTTTTTGAGCTGTTTACGGCCATTGTCAGTTTTCAATTTTTTTAGTTTTTTTTTCTATAAATATCAATAAATTTCTATTTGTTGAGTAAAAATGCTTGAAAATTTAATAGAAGGCTCCTAGGTTATTGTTTCAAGGGCAGATGAAAAAAATTAAAAATCCTTAGTCACAGTTTTTATTTATAAGCATTTAAATACGGAAAAATCACGAAAATTAGCAAATTATTTTGAGTTGAGAATTCATAAAAATTTTTCTTTTGACAGCTAAGATTTTAAAATGGAATATAAGATTATCCATAAGTTTGTCTATCTTTATCAAAAAAAAAAAAGGTGGATAAGTGGATGTCGCTCTGCTGTACAGTAGTTTACAAGTGGGTCACTGTAATAGATGGTGTTAAATTTGAATTCAATGATATAATATCATTGTATAAGAAAAACGATTCTGAGCGAAAACGGTCAGTCAGCCTATGATTTTACCAAGTATATTCGATGATATTATTGTGAATAAAGTAATTTATATATAACCTATTTACTCGGAGCTTTGTTTTAAATTTTCAATCTTTAGCCATAAAAGTTAAACATTTTATACATTTTTAACCACAAAATAATTAATAAATTATAAATTTGATAAATGTTGTCAAAATTAGAACTTAAAATGCTTATAAAAAAAAATTGGGCCTATGTATTTTTAATATTTTTCAACTGCTATTAGAACGATATATCAGGAGCCTTATATTAAATTTTCACGCTTTTTTACCCAACAAATAAAAATTTATTGATATTTATAGAAAAAAAAACTAAAAAAATTGAAAACTGACAATGTCCGTAAACAGCTCAAAAAGAGTCAAAATATTTTCAACATTTTGTGGTGTATAGAAAATGCTAATATGAACATTCAGTGAAGTTTTCAAGTATCTACAGTCATTCGTTTTTTAATTACAATAAAATAAGATAATTGTTACATGAGAAATCGAGTAAATATCAAATATTGTAAAAATATAAATTTCAGATGCTCATAAAAATTTAATTTAAGTTTCTTGTAGACATTTTTTAGATTCTGAGCGAAGCTATGAATGTATTGATTTTACAAAGATGTGTGTTTTAGATTCTGAGCGAAGCTATGTATAATACACGTACATACAATAGAAAAATAAAATACGATATTTTTACATCACAGCACTTACCTATCCTAATATTGTCTTAAACAATCAACAATAACCTAGAAATCTGATGAGTGCATATTTTTACTGAGTTATATCCTATCCATTCTATAAGTCCGATACCTATATAGGTGTAATTTTTTCAGGCTAAATTTGTTTGAAATAATTCTCGTTGAATGAAAATATTTATTTTTATTGATAGCAATAACATGTGCATGTACATATTGTGTCGAATTACGGACAGCGATCACACATTAATTACTGAAGACGATCACACAAAGCAAATATTATATTTTACTACACTCGCCTGACTCACACAACAGCTGTAATACGTGACCACACACGTTATAGTTATTGCTTATCGAATACTCCTTATAAATTGCGTGCATCCAGCTTCCTCCCGTAGGGTAAGGACGTAATTTATATGTTTTTGTGCAAGTACGACACAAAGACATAAACAATAAAACAGAATTATTTTATGTAATATCATTTTATATTATATATTATTTTGAAGGGAGTTCAATCTGTTTATGTATCACAAATACATAATATTGTTATAAAGGGGGCATTATGTATTTTATATTTTGACACTAGTTGGATCGTTTAATAATTTAAAATAAATATACTAAACGTCTATGCCAGACAACAAAACAGTAGCAATTTTATAATTTTAGTATCATCGCTTAAAAAATATCCAATTGTTGTCCGTTCGACTGTTTGTTAACATTATTGTGCAAAATATTCGCATAAATATTACAAAATGTTTGCACGGGTCATCTAGAACTTAAACTTAAATTTTTTTTTAAAAATACTATGTAAGAAAATTGTATAATAATTGCGTTGCTTAAAAAATAGTCAATACCTATTTATTTGATTTTTCACTAATTTGTACAAAATTTTTGTGTAAAACTTTCACACGGGTTGCAGCTAGTTATATATAATAAGTAATGTGCGCTTCATACAACAATATTATATTAACATATTTTTTAAAAAAAATGTTCTAGGTGGTGATAACCGTAATTGGTGATAATCGATAATCGTGATTCGTGGTAAGCCACGTATAAGCATAAGTCAACATCGTACAAAGCAAACGATGGCAACTGCAGGTGACGGCAATTTACCTATGGATTCTAACAACACCCCGAAAGCTATCGCGATGCCGTTCACATTGATGAAACTTGCTTACTTCGCGTGTGACCCCAAGTCGCGTGAATTCTATAATACGAAGAGCTTCGGAGTGAGGGTCGACTTGCAGGAATGCTGCAAATTCCTGATGGCACCCGGCGATAAACGGCAGGTCTCGAGACCAAAATATGATGATAATAATATAACAGACGTTTCTTCTAGACATTTTTTTTTTGATAAAGGTAGACAAACTTATGAGTAATCTTTACTGTCCTAAAAGGTGATGACAGACACAAAAAAAAAAAAAAAACACACATCTTTCTAAAATCAATACATTCATCGCTTCGCTCAGAATCTAAAATGTCTACAAGAAACTTAAATTAAATTTTTATGAGCGTCTGAAATGTATATTTTTACAACATTTGATATTCACCCGATTTCTCATGTACAATTTTCTTATGTCATTGTAATTGAAAAACGAATGACCGTAGATACTTGAAAATTTCACTGAATGTTTTTATTAGCATTTTCTATACACCATACAATTTTGAAAATATTTTGACACTATTTGAGTGGTTTACGGACATTATCAGTTTTAAATTTTTTTAGTTTTTTTTTTCTAGAAACATCAATAAACATTTTTTTGTTGGGTAAAAACCGTGAAAATTTAATATAAGGCTCCTGATATATCGTTCTAATAGCAGTTGAAAAATTTAAAAATACATAGGCACAATTTTTTTTATAAGCATTTAAAGTTCAAATGTTGACAACATTTATCAAATTTATGGTGCAATTATAAACATTCAGTCAAAATTTCCTGTCTCTACGGTCTTTTGTTTTAGAGTTACACCAAAAACAAAATTGATTTTCTCGAAAACAGATTTTTGTAAAAATTTCCGTTTTTCCTTAATTTTTCTTTTGTTTTTCACGTCGCTTTTGAAAACTACTGGGAAATTTTTACTTTTGACCTCCCAAAGTACCAACAAGATTCACTTTCCTATCATAAAAGTTACTGTTGAAGAAAGTCCAAGCACTTTTACTGTCCTAAAAGGTGATGACAGACACAAAAAAAAAAAACACACATCTTTCTAAAATCAATACATTCATCGCTTCGCTCAGAATCTAAAATTACTTGGACGCAGGATTTTTCAATGGAGTGGGGGGGCTTGAAAATCAGTTACAATTTTATTTTTATTTTGTCCTGCCTAATAATTTCAGACGGTATTTTAAAATGTTTGTAACTTCTCAACTTTTCTGGTAGAAAAAATGCTCTGATTATAAACTTCGATGCCTGATGTATGTTTTTGGAAGCAAATTGTACTGTTAGAGGTCGAAATTGAAAATGCTCAGTGCTTTTTAAAATAATTGGAGAAAAAAAATTAAAATTTATTAAACATTTTTGGTAACCAGCTTGGTTATACCGTCCTCACTTTGATTGTATTTGATTAATTTAAATTTATTTTCTATAAATGTCAATAAAAAACTGTTTATCCGGTCAAAAAGCTTAAAAATGTAATAGGTACGTAAGTTTTTATTATAGCTAAAATATAGTCATCATGGTTATTTTTTTAAGCATTTAAATTTCAAATTTCGTCAAAACCACAGTTAATTTGTAGTTCAAAACTTATAAAATATTTAATGTGTTTAGCTAAGGCTAGACAATTTAATACAAAGTCTTTCATACAAGTTGTTCATACTTTTACCGAAAAATTACAGATTATTTTAGGAAAATTGGTATGCAAATAAAATGTTTTTTCAAAAATGAATTCATTCTGGTAAGACGTAGGTATATAAAATTTACGTCTTACTTACTATAGTTGACAGTTGAAACTTGATAAATATTTATTTTTTTTAAGTATTAATACTGCAATGGGGGGGGGTCAGCTCGTTAGCCCCCCCACCCTGTGGACGCCACTGATCTCACACTTAGGTATTATACATACTAGTTTCTTTCCGAAAAAAATAGAATGGATCATTATTATTCACAATAAATATTATTTGGTTTATTTGATATTAATAATAATATAAAAAACAATTTATTGTATCTACATATTTCATTTTATTTGTATGCATTAAATGCTTAAATTATCATAACTTTATAGTTCCTAATAAAATAAATGTCCATACGGCATACAATGTATGTCATGTAAAATAACGTATTCATTTTTGATAAGCTGCAAAAAAAAAGTTATTTGATCAAGAGCATGAACATTTCCAATCTGTGTACCTAAGTGGTATAATATGTTTATTAATATTATAGGTACCTAATTATTAATATTACTTTTTAGATAAGAAACACAAGTATTAACATGTGCGTGCACTTGTAAGAGTTGCATCCGGCGGCGGTAGCCCAACGCGGCCTTACAGCAATTCTGGAGAACACACACTAATTTTCATTTTTTAGTCACCATAGGCATAATCCAAATATCCAGTCATGTGAATTGCCTAAATATTACTCCTTAAAATATGATACGCTGGAGCACCCTTAAAACTAGGTACCTATAATAGCCTATAGGTACAACCTACCTAATACCTAAGTAATACAATAATACAATATCACAAAGATGAAAAAGTTAAAAATAAAAAGGGGAAAGTATTGGTAACCGCTTAAATCGTCAAACTTAAATGTAAGAATATTATCTGCGTTCTCTCGTTGACTTTTTACAATATTTTAATTTTTAAGTGAATTATGAGAATTTGCAAATATTATATTTATTATTTAATTATTTATAAATTAACTTAACTTGGATATGATTAAAAGTAACTAGTTATTTATTAAGTTAACATCAATAAAAATCAGTTTGTAATGAAAATGAACTTAACTTTAACTTTTTAACTTGTTTATGACCATGCTTAAAAGACGGTTAGGTTCATCACCCTGTACTAGGTAGGTAGGTATCTAAATAATAATTACTTTGATTTACTGTGACAACAGTCAACTTAAGATTAACAATAATTATTGTTACTTGTTTTCCAAGAACAGTATGACGTACTATTTTAGTTATAGCAATATGTAATAGATTATGACTTATGGCGTATTAAGAGGACGCCACACCCGCATGTCTGGGATCCGTCCTACAAATGTAGGTATAACATAGCAAAAACTCTTTAGAGCTGGAAAGAACCGAGAAGGCTAGTCATAACTAAGAAACAACATTTTCACCACATAAAAATGAGAACTTTTGCTAATTTTAATAAAATACACACTATTAATATGCTTAAAAATTTAAAAATATTTTGTAATTCTTAAAAAATTATTAAAATAACTTTTTTTTTATGTAAACTATAATTTTTATTTTTATTATATAAAATAGTCACGGGCCACGAGCTGGTCGAAATACTTCCACAGACCGTTTCCGGTTTGTTGGGCACACCTGTTATAGACTATAATCTACCGAGGTATTAACAAATAATTGTACACTAAATTTATAACAGTATATGAATCCAATTTTGAAATTAAATATGTTCATAAAATTAATGATAAAAATACATTCTACAAAAATAATAAAATAATACATTATATTTTCTAAATAATAGTTCTACAAAATCATTTAATAATTTACAATATTCTATGTTTTGTAGTGATCAAAGTTTACATTGATTAGTTAACTTTACCAACTAAATTAAGCAAGTAAATATAAATCAAATTATTTAAAAAATAAACATACTAAAAATATGTATAGTGTATACGTAGGACATAGGTAAAATATTAAGTTAGTAGTTATTTCAATAATTAAAATACATTTATAAAAAGTTCAATTTAGTATATATTGCAAATTTATATTTAAGGTAACAAATTTAAATATGGCTAGAGATATTTGTAGTGAATGCAGATAAATTTAAAATACAAAATACATTAGAATAGGAAACATTACATACATAGTCTTAACCATAAAATAAAACTTAACAAGTAATGTTAAGTATTATGTTATGGTATTTGACCCATATTATTATGATAAGTCACCTGGATTTAACTATTTAAGACAAGTATCAACCAATAAAAAATACAATCGCTTCATCAACTAAATCACATAAAATGTTAAATAAAAATGTTTTAACTAGCCGCTCACCTAACTGTAATGATTTAAAAATTGTAAAAGCTCAATTAAAAAAGCCTCTTTTATTGATAAAAATAAAAATGTATACCCCACTTCCTACATGGGAAATAATATCATGAGAGTACTTGTAACTAGTTAAAAATATCAGAATACCAATAAAAAAAATTAACAATGTAAAAGGTTTTTTTTTAATTTTGTCTTTTTTGTTTGGTAATAAAAAAAAATGTATACCCTCAAAACACATAGCTTAAGTATTTATTTTACAATAATTCTGTTATAATAGGGTATTATATAAAAATAAAATATTATACATTATACTTTATAAATTTAAATATTATGTTTAAGCATAATGTCAAACAAAATTTAACACGAAACTTTTGGTGAAACATTTCAACAAAATTGATTATTCTAATACTGTAGTCAAAATAAATTATGCACGCTTACTGAATCCTAATGGCTAACAATAACTTAAGCAAAATTAGTAATTGAGAAAATGTAAATACCTACTCCATCACATTGTTGTATACTAATATCACATATTATTGTTCCAATTATATTTTCTTTGGTACAGAAATACATATTTAAAATTTTTTTTTATTTGATCTTAAGCCCGCAAACTGTCCATTAACTGTTTGTAGGAGGAGAGTAAGTTGGATCGGAACATGTGTATGTATGTGTGGCATTTGTCACTAAAAATTCTAGTGGTCACCCATCCAGTGACACTGGCTGGTGCTAGCACTCAAAAGACATTTCATGACTGAATGCAACACCAAGCAACTATATTATATCATAGATTATATTGTACATAACTGAATAAAAATAAAATAATAGTTATAAATAATAATGATATTAGTAAATTACAATGCCATGGAGTATGCAAGTGTAATACAAATTATAAAATATATGTAGTTGTCCTTGTCTCTGTGAGTCTAATAAAATAACAGATTTATGATTTATTAATTATTATCTCAGGAGATATCGCAATGGGTAAATCCTAACGGAACACCTGTATAAGAATATATTAGTTTCAAAAAACTATTGAAACCAATCTTGGAAGATTTAAATTTTCTAAAGAAAAAAATCATTCAATGTATGAACTAAATGCTGATTCTGATCACATGAAACTAAAATAAAGAAAGTTTTTTGTATATAGTGATTACTGTATTAACAAATATTTCTCATGGTAACTTGATCATTAGTATTTGGTAAATAATTGTGCAGCTAAACTGATTGTCATTGTTGATTGTAGTTAGTAGAGTAGTTAAACGGGTTAGTGCTTGATACCATACATTGGACACAACTATATGTTTGCATGGGCAATGAGGAGCTTGTGGTGAAGTACAGTTTAGTAGTGACATAGGCCTCATATTGAATATGTTTAGATGTGACTTCAAATCTGGATGTTTGACCACCACAGGTGTCTGAAAAACCTGAATGTTACACAAAATATACACATTATTATTTGTTATTTCAATGACATGATAATCTATAAGCTCAGATACAATTAAATCGCTCCCGAGAGTTGATCACATGAATTGATTTTTGTCTACCAAGCAAGCGAAACAAGTCTGGAAGTTTAATAAAAACCTCAACTGATTTATCGACATACTATATACAGTTAGCATATATCTATCATCAGCTCGGCCTATTGAAATATCATCATGTCTTTATATTGATCAATAATATAAAAATATTGTCTATAAAATAACTACAATAAACAATTTTTATTGTATATTTATTAGGTTAAATAAAAATGTAATATGCATATATTTTTTTTTATAAGTGGTTATAATATATCTTATTTAATAATGTAAAATATAATTACTTATTAAAAATGTATGCAGAAATAAATATATTCAAAATCAGAATTTGGGATTAAGCATATAATAATAAGTATGTTAAACAATGGAAAACTGGACAAAACAAGTCAACAGATCTACTATGTCATACTCATTTCTATCATATGGCACCCAAGCTCATCATATTTTGTAGAGTATCATTCAATTAATTTTAATTTGTAATATTTAATTATAGTATTCGTACTAATTTAATATTTTTAACTAGCAATAACCGCATATTAGATGGACCTATCAGTTAAGATAATACCAAGAAGTAAAGTTAAAGATATTATAATTACACCAGGTATTACTATGAAGATAATTTAATTATTTTAGCAAATGTACAAATTATAATAATAAAAAAGGTTAACTGTTAAGACTTAAAAATATTTTGTAATGTCAGTCAGTTTACTAAATCGCTTCCGAGAATGATCACACTAACAATGTTTTTAACAAGCTTAAATATCACTCAATGTTGGGAAAATTATCTCAACCAACAGATTAATATAAAACCTTGTTTAATACATCAAGTCAGACTCGGCCTGTTATCATCATTTTCAACATTTACATACATTTATAATTTAATTATGTTAAACAGTAATAAAATTAATGTCAATAACTAGAGCTTAGAACTTCTAAAACTCGTAGTGAAAAGAAAATAGTGCGAGATATCGAGTTCTATAATAACTGTAATTATTTCAAGGAGACTTCAATTGAGTTAGAGATCCATCATGAAAAATTTGAGATTCATCGTTCAACATAATAAAAATTGACTTTAGTATTTTTAATTGTAAACGATGGTTTCAAGGAGGAGGACATTTATACGCAATATTATTCCTTTAAGATTCTTTTAGAATAGTGTAAGCTATATGAATATATATATTGTATACTTTAATGAGAACAAATACAATATTTTATTTTAAACAAAAGTTTAAAATATATTTTGTCTTGGTACTTAAAAAATTATATTTGTATACTGTATAATAATGAGAATAGTATCAAAACACTAATTAAGTATATTTTTATTAAAATTCTGAACTGATGAGAGAAAATGTATGAATCATAAATATGTATTAATAATTAGTAACCATTAATTGTATATAATATACCTACCTAGTGGGAATTAAGTAATTTTTAAATTGAATTTGTTTCTATGGTGATAAACAAAGATCAAAATAGAAAAAAAAATAGGTTAGTACAATATTTTGGTGGTTATTCCGATGGCGTTTAAAAACTATTGAGAAAATCGAAAAATGACCACACTAAAGTACCATCTTGATCCAATTTGCTAAAATATAAGATACTATAATGTTGAAATCGAAGCACTCCTTCTGGTAGAAATTTTGTTTACAGGATAAAAAAATAAAACAATCAACATCATTGTAAAACTCCACTCAGAATTTAAAATAGTAAACCACAACCAAAACTAAACTTTTCCATCACATATGGGACTATCTATATTATTTTTAAAACCACAAACACTGTTTGGTTTTAATTGTGTTTCTCTATGTGACCCAGCTTATAATTAAGAGGCAATATTTTTTCAATCAGATTAATTCAAATAATTTATTTATAAATACCATTGTTTTGTGAGTATAATACCGCATCCACAGATCTAGGATACATTTTTCGGAAACACGTGTTTCTGATAATGTTGGTTACAAAAATTTATGTTACTGCTATGATGGGAAACCAGAAATATTGTTACCATCATTGTTGGAAACTCATGTTTCCGACAAATGTATCCAAGGTCTGGATGCGGTATTATACTCACAAAACGATGGTATTTATAAATAAATTATTTGAATTAATCTGATTGAAAAAATATCCCCTCTTAATTATGAGCTGGGTCACATAGAGAAACACAATTAAAACCAAACAGTGTTTGTGGTTTTAAAAATAATATAGATAGTCCCATCTGTGATGGAAAAGTTTAGTTTTGATTATGGTTTACTATTTTAAATTCTGAGCGGAGTTTTACAATGATGTTTATTGTTTTTTTTTTTTTTTAGGTCTGGATGTGGCCTAAAGTATATCAGAGTAAAAATATGGTACTATCATCGATAATAAATTCAATAATCTGATCATTACTTTTATGTCCAGTGGTAAAAATTGTTCTCGCTAAAACACTCATTATGGTAGGTACATTGAACTCATATCAGGCTTCCTACAATGATTCAGTAAATATTAATTTTACTGTTAGGCAAATGAATACCTATGCCTGTTCAACAAGTGTAAAGTCAGTTAAAGATTTGTATTATCATGATAAAATTGACTTACTGGCAAGTTCTTTATTAATGTATTGTTTAGACAACATGTTTGTGATGAGCAAAAGCCGGCTTGATAGCAATGCAAAACAGGCACAAGAAACAGCTTTGATAACAATCCACCGTCTGGATTATTAAAAAACGATATATGTCTTGGACAATCAACTTCTAAGTAGTTAACGGCACATATTAATCTCAAAGTTTAATCTTGACGATCTAAACACAAGTATTTATGTAGTATAAAATATTTGAAAATATCACTGGGATCCTCTCTGATATTACCTTTATAGTTTATAAGTTTCTTCTGCATGGTTTTAATGTTTATAGATTCGCAGAATATCGTTTGGTATCAGATTGAAACTGCCAGATAGACATCTTGTCATTGGACGAGTGTTCCTTCAATACACGGCAAACTTTCAGAGACAACCTTTGGGCTTTTTTGCTGTCCGCTGCTATCAAAAACAGCTTGCTGTGGTTATCCACCACCTGTAGTAGTATAACAAATCTTTAACATAATTAGAAAAAAATTCAAACCGTCTATGCTACATGAGCCTATAATTTGCACCGAAATAAATACAGGGTTAACAGAAATAAAATAAAATAAAAAATTAACTAACTTAGTATGTACTATCTTTTGTTCTATAATCAATATTATTTAAAAAAATGTTTTTTAAACAAACAATATTCACAAATATTTATATATGCATATTCAAGAACAGCTGTCATTAAGAACATACTATGTTATAAATATAACAATTTATCAGTGTGCAAGTTCAAATCTTCCTCAATCCAAAACCTTACAATTATTTTGATGAATATGATATTAGTAAGTTAATTACTAAAGACACTCATCCGAAAGTATCAAACACCAAACAATTTATTGGTATCATATACGTCTTAACAGTAGAAGTTTAGATAGGTATTTATTTTGTGTTAGTAATTGTATTCTATTTATACGCAAGATGAATCTAGACATGTTGAAAAGCAATTGTGGGGAAAATATATTATAATATAATATAATAGCATAATACCCACTAAATTGTATTATGCACTAATACACTAAAAAAATGTGCCAACATAAATTTGTAGGCGGTGTACATTTGGAAAATGTACAGCAAAAAAAAATTACCAGTAAAAATATGACTATCATTAACAGAAATTCTAACAAAATTGTAATTATATAGCCATCCGTAAATTATTTTTAACAGTGATAACGATTTTCCTAATTATTTTACAAATATAAATGACAAAATGTAGGTAATTGTATTTTGCCAATTACGATACATAAAACAAATATATATATTTTTTAAACCATAGTAACATTTTACAAGAAATTATTATTCTAACAGTAATAAATTTCCCTCCCACTTCTTCTAGGTACTCTAAAGTATAATTTATTAAAAAAGAGAAGACTCAACATTGATAATGCATGTACTCAATAGAAAATTTAATGATTTTCTAGACAATTAAAATTGTTTCTTCTTTAAAATGAAAATATAGAATAAAGAGTAAAATTGCACTAAAAAAAAAATATAGCAAAATAACACCAACATTTTGAAATATATAAAAATAAGCAAAACAATTTTATTTAACTTTTTTGTTATCTATCTGATAGAAATGTGTAAGTTACTTAGGTGTCCAAGACCTTTCATAACAAAAATATACAAGTTCTAAAAGTCATGAACCCTACTTACTACTGATATTAAATAAATGCATTATTACCTAGCTACTTTGTTTGTGATCATATCATCATATATCACTCTTAAGATACTGGATCATTATGTGTGGAATAAATTGCTCCTATAATTTAACAAAAATTATGGTATTTTAACATCTTCTTTTTTATTTGATTTTGAGTCATATTAATGATAATATGGTAAAGGATTGCTACACAATTTGAAATGAGTTTTACAACTCGACATACAGTAGACTATTGAATCTGAATAGTAGTCACCTATAAAAATAAAGTTAAAAAAAATTAATACCATTTTTCACCCAAAGAACATTTGCCTTTGATTATGAACATACCAAAATAATTTGCCTGAAATGTTAGGTTAGTTGTTCTCATAATGTTAGAGTACATGTAACGTTAAATTTCAAGTGCATTTTCAAAACTTCTATTGCTTGATTATTTTAAATCATATTGTAACAAGTTGAATCATGAATGTGTTTTTATTCAACCTGAAATAAAACTAAAAAATAAAATCTATAAATCATAAACATAAAATATGAGTCTATTACCGAAATCTGATTTTAAAAACATAATCATCAGAGGCGGGTCTAAGCGAGTTGAAATAATCTTACGATAGGAATATATTCTAAATCTTGGTAGATTTATTAAAACTTCTATAATATTATATTCTTTATCAAGACTATCAGACTTCGATGATGTATACACTGACATTTTAATAATTTAATTAAAGTTTAGGCCTTTTGGACAAAGATTAAACAAAAACTTTTTGCCTGTTCTTTTTATTATATTTTATTAACAAAGGAAAGACAATTTTTTTATACAAGTTCAACGTCTACAATCTAACCGATAACGCCGTAAAACATTGGATCGATAAAATATGATAAGGATTCTTTGTGCAACTGATAATAATATTATGTTTGCTTTTCCAGGTCGTGGGTTCTGGGCCAGAGCGGCAGGCCGCAGCTGCTGCAATGCAGGCTGCCGACTGCCGAGTCACTCTGCGCTCGTATCCACAATCATTAATATTATTATTATTATTTTTTTTTACTACGTCAGTGATAAATGATAATACGAGCAGCGAATGTATTACGCGTATACTAAAACCGCGACAGCGTAACTACCTTCATTTTATAATTTTATAATTTTATTATATACACACAATACACTAGTACAACCATCGGCCGCGGTCACGACACACAAATACGCGATCGTCCGGCGTAAGTGAGTCAGTGAGCGTAACGTCTACCGCGTCCAACAGCGTGATATTCCGCGTTTCCGCCATTTAAAATCTTTTTTTTTTTAGTAGGTTAGTACCAAATAGCTTTCGTTAACTTTAAATTCGTGTCTATATTTGTGTTTAAATTGTCGAGTTTCCGCTATTACTACTAGAATCCAATCGTTTTGAGTATTTTGCATTGATGGTCCTCAGTGCCGTGACGTTGTCAGTTGTGTTTCATTCAACATTTTACGAGTGAGTGCGCTATACTATTACGTATCTAGTTGTTGTTTAGTATTGATGAAATCAAATAAAAATAAATTATTTATATAATAATGTACATTTTAATTAAATCGTTAATATTTCTAGGTACTTTAATGGTTTTATTGTGCAACAGTGTGAATGATTGGATTGCCTAGAGATTATAAAGCCAAAAAAATCACCGTGAAAATTGACAATATGAAACGTAGAAGTTATGGAGATTCGCCTCCTATGTCACGTAAAAAACGTCATAGCAGTATTAACAGGTATGATGGTAGTTCTGACGAGCGAGGATCACCCGAACGTGTACGCCGTAGAGCTCGATCGCCGCCCAGTCCTAGACCATCTAGGTATTCAGAACGTGATGAATTTGGCCGTTCTAGGGAATTGGATCGATCGCATCCCACTTATAAAGTGTTGTCAGTGAGTGCTTTACATCCCAAAGCAAGTGACGAACAGGTCAAAGAAATATTATATCGAGAATATCGCAAATTTGGTGAATTTTCTGTTAAAATATCACATGAACTAGATGACAGGGTGGCATATGTGTGTTTTAGAAGCTCAGAAGATGCTAGAGATGCCAAACACAGTAAGCCTAGAATAAGTTTATTTGATAAAATAGCTTTAGTTACACCTGTTTATGAAAGTCGTAGTTCTAGAGATCATTATGAATCAAGAGCTAGGCGTTCTCGATCCCGAAATTTTTCCCCAGAGTTTGAACGATACTATCATAGGTCTCCAATGCCGCCAGAAATTCATAGGATACATCCGGCTGATAGGTTTTATGAAAGGTTGCCATATGGTACTCTTCCCCCTTTGCTGCCGCCACGAGACTTTCGAGAAATAGGTTTGCCACCATTACATCCTCATGAGCTAATGATACCTAGAGGACCGTTATTGCATCATGTGGCTCCTATTCATCCTCATTTAGGGCCAATTCATCCGTTGTATGGACCACCAAGACATTTTATGCCACCTTTTAGACCGCACCCTCATCCTCATTTGATTTCACATGACAAAAAAGATAAATTTCCAAACTATTTGCACCACATTCCACCAGAAGAAGACCCATTAGCCACACGCACATTGTTTGCTGGAAATTTAGAAGTTTCTATTTCGGATGAAGAACTACGCCGTATATTTGGTAGATATGGAGTTGTTGAGGATATTGATGTTAAACGACCATTGCCAGGAACAGGAAATGCATATGCATTTGTTCGTTATCAAAATTTAGATATGGCTCATAGAGCAAAAGTCGAATTATCTGGTCAATATTTAGGCAAATTTCAATGTAAAATTGGCTATGGAAAATCTACACCAACACAACGAATATGGGTTGGTGGTTTGGGTCCTTGGACATCACTTGCTCAACTAGAACAAGAATTTGATAGATTTGGTGTTATTAAAAAAATTGAGTATGTCAAAGGTGACATTTGTGCCTATATACAGTTTGAAAGCATTGATGCTGCAACTGCAGCTGTCAAAGAAATGAGAGGAGTGGCTTTAGGAGGCTCTGAACATAAACTGAGAACAGATTTTGCTGATGGAGGTGTCTGTGTTAGTCCTACATTAACGTATTCATCAAAGTCTAAGTCATCTCATGATGATGTTGCAGCATCTGCAGGAGATTTACGAGAACTAGTAAGACAAGATGAATATCCATATGGTTGGCCAGATGGTGAATATCCTTCTTACAGTTCTAGAAGTTATCGTAAAGGCCGTACAGAATACTGTGAAGAAAGCAAAGAATTTGGCAATTATGAGAATGGTCGATCATTCAAGCAGCATTCTGTTTCTGATATTGGTTCTCCTCGATCACCTGGAAGATCACCACTTCACCAATCGATTGACAGTGATGTAGAATCTGAAGAAGGAGCTCTACAATCTGCAGGTCCTTTTGGTTCTGTTCGTACACTAGGGGATTTGGCTCATAAATGTACTGATATATGGCAAGGCAGTCTTGTATTAAAAAGCTCTCAATTCCCGGCTAAATGCCATTTAATTTCTGGTGATACAAATGTTATAGAATCAATGATGAGAGATGAAGACGGTAAATCAACATTACGCATAACCCAACGGTTACGTTTAGATGAGCCAAAGTTGGAAGATGTTTCTAAACGTATAATAACTGCTGATATGCATGCCATATTTTTGGCAATGCCTTGTTCTACTAACTCCATTTCCAACGATGATGCATCGGTACAAATTAGACCGTTACGTAATTTAGTATCCTATTTAAAACAAAAAGAGGCTGCTGGGGTTATATCATTAATAATTAAAGATCCTGAACCAGCTGGTGTATTATATGCATTTCCTCCGTGTGAGTATTCAGCCAAATTATTGAAACAAAGTGCAAAAAATTTAAGCGGTGAAACATTAAAAGATGATCATTTAGTTGTGGTAGTAGTTAGTGGGGGTGTTTCGTAATAAGATATTCATTTTTAATTCAATTTTTAAATAGGTTCATTAACCTATAAAAAGGATACTACACTAGCATGCTTTATGTCTATCTTACAAACATACATACAACATATCAAATTTTACATTCACAATAATCTACTATAGTCAGTTATATTAAAATATTTGAATAAATTAATATATTAAAAAAATTAAACATAAGATTATTATCTATGGCATCTGGAGGTGTTATGTCTGAATTATGTTGACATACCAAATTATACATTCTAAATAATTAATTTAACTGGGTTATGTTTAATATTAAAGTGAATTGACATATTATTAAATTTAAAAGTAAGAATATTATCTTAGTTAATCCATACCAACAATCACAATTTTAAAATGCTCATAACTTGCATTAAAATTAAAATATTGAAAAAAAAAACAATAAGATTCAATTGATAATATTAATATTACATTTTATAATAGGTCAATTCACTCTAATCAATTTTATTATAACAATCCGCTATATTATGTGCTTATAAGACAAAGACAACGCATGCTGGTGTATCATTTACTTAATAATATATCCATATTTTTTTTATATTTATGTAATTTAATGATTAGATACTTTTAATTATATTAAGTCATAATAATACTAGAATACAATTAGATTAAGTATTTTTTATTGACTCCAAATTGATTTTTGATGCTACAATATTTATGTTTTTAATTTGAACGCAGGAGTCTTAACAAAACAAGTTATTGTGGTTTATATAAACTGTGTAAAAGTTTTTATTATGTGCTTAAAATGTAATTAATAATTTCAGTTTAATGTATTTTTTATTAATTCAAGTTTATACTGTATACACACACAGTTTAATTACGTATAAAACATGTGGAGTGCGTAACATAATTTTTACAAATTGTGCTGCAATGTCTAGTTCGTAGAACACTATTATAAGTTTATTAATGTGTACTCAAGTGATTCAATATTTTTAATAAACATTTAAAATAATGCATTATTTTATTATAGATAAGTGTTAATATGTATACCGATCTTACATTTAATTAAACTATTTCTCTTATATCTTTGAAAATACAGTGTAAACTATCAAGCAATCAAGTTAACTTGGGCTGTTCAATAATTTTTTTTTTTTTGAAGTGTTGTAACTATTTAAGATAAAATAAATAATCTTATTATGAACTAACTTGTAACTAATCTTGTGCGTTATAGTAGTCTTATAATAAAGTGTAATTCGCGATTCAACTGTTGTTATTTTTAAATCATGTATGACATAGTTATGTTATTTTTGCTAATTTAAATTAACTATACAACTACTTTTTTTAAATTGTTATTAATGGCATTTAACATGGAAGTTTAGCAAATGCTGTGTCGGGTATCTACAATAGTTGGTGTTGTGTTCAGTGTTAACAGAGTTTTGGTGTTTTTTTTCTTATGAAAATATTATGTGTAAATAATAATTTATATTAGCCTGAATCAAATGGTGATTATTGATTATTGAAATTTATAAATTTTAAAATATTAAAATTACAACTTTTTTAAATTTTATTTCATCTTGATTTGTGACTGGAATTTAAACTGTATGTATTATGAATAAATATTTTTTCTAGATTTGTATTTGATGACTAAAATCTTTAATTTATTATATGTACCTATTATTAATATTGATTGACACTTAAATTTTGCATCGTTTATATTATTATAATGTATTGATTTATTATGAATTGCTTATAATATTCAAATATTATTGTTATTTCCCCCAAAGTTCATGATAACTTATTGAATAAAAACCAATTTAATTTTTTTCTAAAATTGTGTTATCTAATAGGAAAAACAAATTATTTGTTTAATTATTAGTCATACCAAATTGTTAAATAATACATATAGAATGAATAAATAGGTTTGTAGATCATTTAATAATAACAATATTTGTTTATTTTGTAACCAATTAAAAAATGTAAAAACTTATATAATATACGTGGTTCCACTTCCCAGTAAGCCATGTCTTGTAATTGAAATGTTGAGGTCAACATTTAATTTCTGTTAAAAATTAAAGCTATATGATACAATTTAGAATTTTAAATATTTTTTTATAAAATACTAAAAAAAGATGTATGTAATTAATTTAGTACTCAGAACTTAACATCCTTAAAAATATAAAATAATTTATCTAATTTTATCGTTTTGGATAAATAATTTGTTTTCTATTTAAGCTTCCTATGTGAACTTAATGTTTGTTCTTTGATTAATTAAATTTATATAGAAAGCATATATATGCTAAAAAATATTTAAGATGTTATATTTTGGACAGTAACAAGATATTTTAGCATACACTAAAATTGGTGTGATGGAAAAGTATTCATCAATATTATGAATAATTTAATATTGATAAATTTATACAATATCAATGGTCTGAAATTCACGAAAGCCTAGTCTCATTGTAAGTTATGTATGTAATTGCACAACAATTAAGTCCATACATCTTACATCGTATCATACACTTTATGTGTATAGATACAGTATTATTGTGTATTGTGTTTACTTATACTATATTACAAATTACTATGATCTAAGCATGTATGTGCTAATCTCCCCCCCCTCATTGGCCATATTTTCACATGGCCATTTTTAAGTCCGCTGATAACCCCTCTAAATATGTTCCTAAAAATTATCCACACCACTCCCACCATTGAAAATTTCTGAGAACACCATATAATACAATAACTGATACAACGAAACAAAAAAATATTCTGGTTAATAGAACAAGAAATTAATTTAATTATATTTCTAATTTCCTATTCTAGTAAATGGTTATGTAATATGCAACATCAATAGTAATTTTTATTATATTTATTATTTAATTATTTATACATTAATGTAACATGAATTTGATTAAAAGTAACTCAATATTTATTAAGTTTATATCGATTAAAATAAGTTAAGTTAAAATTAACTTAACTTTAACTTTTTAACTCGTTTATACCCAGGCTTGCCATTATTACTGTACTATATCTTAAATAGGCTTCCACCCGATAGTTTTAAATAAATAAATAATATTGTTCATCTATCAACATAATGTAAACTAGGTATAATGTTTTAAAAAACTTCTCTTTAATAGTAGTTAAATTTACCAGAAATATTGTTCTACATTCTGTTTGCTTGAATTATACGCATTAATATGTGACTGCAAATAAATATAAATAAAAAAATGGAACCTTCAATATCTCTCCTTAAATTTGCAGTCCACTAAATATAATTATTTAATATTCCAATAACAAAATATAATATAAATATATAATACAAAAATAAGTAATAATGTTTATCAAATAACAAATAGTTGTAAAATAGATATCAAAATTAGTATTGGATGACTGAAAAAAATACAGGAATAATTTAAAAGTAAAGTAAGTATAAATAAAGTAAATTACCTAAAAATAGACATAACTAATATTATTAAAAGTACTCATCAGCGTTATATTTTGTCAACAAACATGCATATTCATATTTATTTGCAATATAAAGAATTTACAAAATGCAGTCCTATTATCCTCACTATCAATGATATATTATTATGATATTATATGATCTATAATATATTATTTATTACAATTTTATTGTCAATTTCCATAATAAATAGTTTTGACTGTAATTTAAGACTAGTTATTTTTTTGATTATAAATATTATTATTCCGAAAAAGTTTTTCTTAAAATTGAAAGTTCCATTAATTTCTATAGCATGGTTTTTGATATCTCTAAATGGACTTCTTTCTTTTATACTTCACATCATAATTTATAGGAAGTATATAATGTTTTATATATTTAACATAAATTAATTAATTTCGTAAGTATATACAATTATATTAATAATTTGCATGCAAAAATGTCATTATCTTGAAAACAATCCAACAATTATGCATTTCCTTCTTTTAATTTCAATTGTAACACCTAAAATGATTTAATTGGCAATTAAAAACACTATATATTATAGAAACAATTAGTTAAATACAAACTGCAAAATTATAATCAAGAATTTACCTAAAACGGGTAAAATACAGACTGGCTTTGTCTATATAGTCTACTTGTTTTGTTTCACACATTTGATACAATTGCAAGCTATTATAATATATTGGGTATCATGCAGTAAAAAGTCTACCAAAAATTGTAGTATACCGGCGGTAGTCTACTAATTTTTAAAAAAATTTTCGTGAATGGAAGAGGCAATAGTTTCAATTGTAAGAAATAAAAATTATAGCTTATAATCTATATATTAAAAATTGATTCCCACAATAACCTAGAAAAAAGAGTGGTAACCACAAATATTTTTACACAATTGAGTAGATACCTGTTCAGAGTAAGTAATCAATTAGTATTCATTATTAATTTCTTCTATGCATCATCATGCCACTGGCCAATTTTACAGTTATTAATACAAAAAATTATAAACATATTAATCACCGACAAACAACAAACTAAATATTAAATGTACTTTGAATTAAATTAAAAATTAAATAATAAATTTAATTTACATAAGAATATACATGCGGGTCTAGGATAATATCCGATATACAAAGGAAAAAAGTATTCATAGATCCAATAAATAATAATGTGACTATCACATCAATGACATAATTTTAATAAAATAACAGAAATGTCTAATAATTAAGAGAACGCTATACAGATATTTGTTATCTCCGTCTTACAAGTGCGTAACATATTAAATTTTATAAAAGGTCAATTCACTCTAATTTTTAAACCAACGAAGCTAAAAGTGATCTGATGAGCGTAAAATTTGCGTAAATGTTTATGTGGCGTCCTCTTAAAAACCAACAATAATAATTTAATTTAATTAATTTTTAATTTTATCCAAGCTTTAGGCTATAAAACATAAATTTAAAAATATCTAAAAATAAGGACTTTTGATGGACCAAGGTAGATAAGCCCTATTTACGTTCATGAATTTGAATAATTATAGATAATATTGATGATAATAATTATTATAAAAAAAGATTGCCCACTCTTTGCCTCTGCAAAAATCATTCTCTAACATAATTCGACTATGGAAGAAGCACTTGAGGAACATAACACTCATGCAATTTATAACTTTTTCAAAACCATCAGTATAGACACCAAAATTTAAAATAAAATAAAATGTATAACCGTAAATTCAACACTCTAATTTAACTAAGCAAATAATCTAACCAATTAATGTTAATGTAAATATAATTTTAGACTAATGACCTAGCTGTTGAAGGCTTTAATCTAAATGTAAAAAAACAATGAACATGGATGAGTCAATGAATAATGTTAATATTTAAAAATTATATAGGTAATAACTTTTATTTTAAACATTAATTTTCTGGTTTATTTTAGTTATTAATAACTTGTTATAAATGTCAAACGTCATTACAAAAAACTACCAATTACTTAAAAATGTATATGTAAAATACCTACCCAAAGTACAAATGTTTGTAATGTTGACCATTACAACTTCATACCTCGATACATACAAAATTATACTGATAAAATAAAAAAACATTTTAATCAAATTAGTTAAAACAATTATTTTGCAATATTTCTGTTAATACTATCTTAAAATGTGTCTTCTGTGTATTTCCTAACTACACGACATCATCACAAAATACTATAATCAAAAATATAAAATATTATGTAGATTCCACTGTACAATAAATGTTTACAAACAAACATCTGAGTTAGCCAATTAGAGCTGAATAATATTGTAATTAACTAAGTATTTTCCACTTTTACTTAAAATATAATGAATACATTTTGTTAAAATAAAACTTTTATGATAAGTAAAATTCTCTTTTCATTATTCTATATTTAAAATTTTACTAAATGTATTTCTTTCATAAAGTAACACAGGTCTAGTTAAAAATTATTATTTTTATTAGTATCTACAAAGTTCAACCTAATATTACGATCAATAAAGTGTTAGAATTATATCTTATAAATAATGAAAATGCATTAGATCAAAATATCTGCTACATTGCTATAATTATATTGAAAAATGCAGTTTAATTTGTAGGTATTTTTATAATATGATATGGAAACACCAAGTTTTTTACAATCAAACGGTGGGATTTTTTTCTATAGTAAATATTTTATTCACATCACGTGTTTTTGTTTGTTATACAATATTGTTTGTTTTTTTTTTTGGTTTTCTTACAAAACAGTATCAAACACTAAATTGTAATATACATTTAAAATATTTATTTTTCACACATACAGAACCAAATTATTTAAAACTATGTCTGAAACATAAACCAAAATAATATCAACTAAATGCAGATTACTAAAACAATTTAACATACCTTGGGGGGCAGCTATAATTGTTATAAAAAAAAGTAAATATTTTAACACAATTTAAAATTATCATTATTACATATAAAACTGCATACCTAATTAAATTATTAGTCTCATCTATGAAAAAGTATAACACACATTTTTATCAAGTGTGATAGTGTGATTAGGTGAGACTCTTAATTTTATTATTAAGTGAAGTTAATCATAGTAACTATTAAGAATAAGGCTAAATTTGGCAATTTTCTTAAACTATATTAATAACTTGATAAGTCTTGATTATAAACCTTTGACCAAAAAAAAAAATTACAATTAAAATTAAATTCCTGATCATGGTATTCATTTATGCAAATTAAATACCTAACCTATTAAATTCAATAACAATTTTTAATTTAATATATAATATACAGTGTGACAATTAAATCATTTGAATAGGATATAATGAAAGTTCAACCAATCATCTTAGGTTACTGAGAAAACTCCTACTTTTTTAAAAATGTAATTGCTTTATTTTCACTTAGTTAAATTAATTGAATGTTGAATAATTAATAAATTAAAAAGAGGTAAGGTTGGTTCATATAAAGAAACAGAAGTATACAATGAAACAATTAAATTACATTTAAAAGAAATCAAAATCACCAACATAATATGATAATTGATAAGATTAAAGTAGACAACTTTTTTAAATAAAAATAAGGTTGGTGTAAAAGTATAAAAGAACGGTTTAATTCGATTGTTTTTAAATAACAAATTATATAAATATGTAATGTATTTAAACTAGAACACATATTTTAGTATATTAAATCTATGCAAGTCAAATAACTCTCAATGTGGTTTTTATTTTGTAACTACATTCTAATAACCATTAGCTTAATGATCTAACAGTGTGTATATTTCAATAATAAAATTAATGCGATTGCCACCTTAAAATTTTAGACAGACAATTAAAATGTCTCCATTCATTGGACAATTAATAAAGATAATATAGTTAAAAGTTCCATTTATATAGTAAATTCAAATTTTCCATATCCTTGAAAATTAACCTTGATTGAGTCTCTCAATAATATATTTACTAAATGAGCTAATACAAAAATATCATGAGAGTAGAGGAATTATATCCAAAAAAAATCCTTTTTACCAATTAAGATAAAATTTCTAATATCTAAAATAATTAATAAGTAAAATAAATTTAAAAAAAAAATCCATTATTGTATTATTTTTGTATATAAATGGCGACTAAATAGCTTCTCAAATGGTCAGTTTGTACTTATTGTGTTTGTGTGAATTGTTGATGACTGATCGGTGTGTGATTGCAAGTACTTCTCCAGTCAATAGTGTGATCAGTTATTTTATAAAACCTGGTTGACATCTTATTGTATATTGGCAACAACTCATTAGCTTCATTTGATAAAGCCTAAAAAAAAATAATTTCAATTAAAATAGTTAATAACAGAGAAGCTGACAGTACCATTTCCAAGCTGAGTACTACAGAAATTGGAATTAAGTTATTTAAAAACTTGGTTTTTTCTTTAGTTCTAAATGTTTTAAATCTTTTCATGGCAGTCTAGATAGAATTCTCGAAATAAATGTAAAGCCTTTAATTAGGTACAATAATTAAAAGATTCTACTATTATATTAAGTATATTTATGGTAAATAATATTTGTTGTTTTTAATAGTAAAATGTAATACAACTATTAACTTTTTAATTAGTTATCTATACAATTATATCTGAGGGCAAAGGGTTTAATTTGCTAGGATTTTAAGAGCCTATTACCTAAATACTGTACACAGCTCTGGTAAACACTGTAAAAACTAATGTATTAGTCTAAGTAAAAATAAATGTTTTTATTTGTTTAACCATTATTATTTACTATATCTACTATTTGAATTTTTAGTATATTACAGATCTACCTTAATAATTTTTTTGACTAATAATGCAACGGAATAATAATAAAAAAGTTTTCATCGCTTATTGCATAAATAAGTTACTTTTATATTATATTATTAATTTATCATGTAAACATTTTATTTTTAAAAATAAATAAGATCACCTAATAGTGATATTTTAATAAGAAATGTGGGCCTATTAAATTTAAAATTTAATATATATTATATAATTGTTTTTTAATTATATGTTGATATTATTAATTTCAATAGATCAAAATTTACAATTATTTGATTACCATATTGTAATTGAAAACTAAAACTATTATCAAACATGATTTGATATTTAATCTGGATAGTATAAATTATTTCTTACTTTCAAGTAAATAATGGCTTCGGTACCAAATCCATCACAAGACAACAAAACTAAATCTCCGTGCAAATATCTAGCGTAAAGCCTAGAAATAGGAAGTCCATAACCATACCCTAAAATTGTGAACACCATTACATTAAAAATCTGTATACTTTTTTATATTTTATTTTAAAAAATTGTTTAAAAATACTTTCCAGCTAATGGCACTGTATGTGCATCTGATTTTGAAGGTTGTGGTGCAGTCGAATACATATAGTGAAACATACGTTCACTCAAACTCCTTGGAATGCCACCACCTTGATCAGACACCTGTAGAAATAAT
Source organism: Metopolophium dirhodum (assembly GCF_019925205.1). Classification (NCBI taxonomy): domain Eukaryota; kingdom Metazoa; phylum Arthropoda; class Insecta; order Hemiptera; family Aphididae; genus Metopolophium; species Metopolophium dirhodum. The sequence goes on from NC_083560.1 coordinate 125,473,987, forward strand.
AAAACATTAGAAGTATCTAATTATACATATATTTTGAACACATGTTTATTTTGTTTACATGCTCATATCTTTTATATTATAATAACTATAAGTTTTAAAACTAACTTAACATACAAGTATTTCGTTTACCTTATCTATGTTAAAAAGTACAAGATGGTTCTATTTTTTCCTGTCCTAAATGTAATCTGACCTATCTGCTAAATATAATGTATTAAGCTAATCTTGTTTAACCTTTATATTAATTATTAATGAAAAAATTATCCTTATAGCTATTATACAATGCTATTAAGTAGAAAATAAAATAATACTTTTTATTATGAAGATTATTATTATCTACCAATCATATTCAAATATTATTTAAACCCGGGGTTCCCAAACTTTTTTGGCTCACGGCCTATTTGAACCAAGGTTTTCTCAGGGTGCCCTTCCCAAACTCATATCATAACTAATCATACAAAATAGAAAAAATAAATAAAAACCAGTAAAAATTGTAATGGGTAATATGAAAATATTTATTTAATTTAAACTACATCATTTATACATATGGTGCCCGCGTAAAGACTCGGGCGCACAGTCTGGGAACCGCTGATATAAACATTAAAAATAAAATTTATCCAGGAAAGTTTTCCACTAATATTAAACAAAAATTATACTACTGACAATATTTGATATTCTTTTAGATAACATCAACATATGATAAATGGCAATAGATATAAACCATGGATGTTTCCATACCTCAAACCCAAGGTTACAAGAATATAGAACATAGATCAACACCATTTTTAAACTCACTTTAACACAGACATCTTCTTTTCCTTTTACGATTGTTACATGCAATGGTGGCAAAATATCAGTCTTATGATGCTCAACAGTAGCTCTCATTGAATTTTTGAATAATTCAAATAGAATATGATACAAATGTGATGGCACATAAACAATTTTTATTGGCTCATCATCAGCATCTATAAAATAAAATACAATAAAATATTTGGAAGCGTCAATATTATGCATGATTAAACTTACCAATACTTTTACAGATTTCTAATTCGGGTGAGGTCAAATAATATTGGTCACACAAAAATCTAGCATTCTCGTATGCATCTTTCACAACGCTTATCACATCACAATAAGGATCAATACAACCAATATGTTGATGATGGTTATTGTTGTTTATATGTTCACCAAATAATAATGCTTAGAAACAATAAACAAATAAATTAAATGTTGAAAAAGAAAATATTTTAAACACCTTCTTTAAACTTACTATGCTGGTTAATAAGCATACGAATACCAATTCGAGACATATAAAAACGATCAAGAAAATATTGAATGCTGTTTTCAGTATGCAAATCGATTTCATGTGAATCTTTCAGCTCTAAAACTCCTTGTGCCATTGTTTGGACAACATCTGAATGACGATTACGAATTTTTACTAATATTTGACAAAATCTAAAACATGATTAAAAAAACAACTATTAGTTTTATAATAAACAATAAACATTTAAGTAATAAGTACCTATATGAGTAATTTTAATTAAACTTCTAGTAGATACAGAATTAAAAATTGTTTTCTGCCAAGTGTGTTTTTATCACATTTATTATTATTAAAAATTATAAAACTATAAATTTATAAATATTTTAAAGTAAGAAGATATTTAAATGAAACTATAATTTATAAATTCATGGATATAAATTCAATGGTAAATTAACACCAAATTATACATTGATAAATAAAGTTCATTTATTGGTTTCAAATAAAATAATGTTATTAAAAACGAGTAGAAAAATATGTTATACAAAGGTATACGAACATAATTCTCAAATGTGCAAAAAATATTGAAATTCATCTAGTTTATTTTGTATAATTTGGCTTTCATTGTATTATATTACAGACTGAAAATGTAAAGTAGGTATTTATCTTTAATTTTAATAATATTAATATTTTTCAGGATTGAATTTTATACTTACTTATTTAAAGTTTGTTCAGTACATCCATCATCAACTTCAAATTCAATCATTTCATTGAAAGATTGTGCGTACCAGTTGTTTACTAAATTCACAGATGGCATTTTCAACAAATTATCTGGTAGCAAGTGAATTTCTTTCATAATATTTGCCAAACGAACAGGAAGTTCTTTCTTTAAAAATTGATATGATTTTTGTTCATTTGCCTTTAAACCTGTATTGATACATATTAATAATAAAAATAATAATATGTGAATATTTAAAAGAACATAAATATACACAAGATTTAATCTCAAATAAATCAATACCTACAATAGTACAAGTTATCAGTCAAAATCCATAATTATTGACCTATTTTTTTTAAATATTTTCTTGGATAAAGTACCTATATTTTGTAATAATAATTCTAATATTGTTCGAATAAATATAATTTTTCTTAGGAGGATTATTGTTTTTTTTTTTTTTTTGGCCTTTGGCTCTTTTTTGATACATATAATATAACAATTATTCAACATTATTAACAGGATATAGGTAAGTATTTAAATGTTATATATAGATTTCTAATTTTAGTTTCATTTCTAATTGTACTTAAGTTGAAAGGTATGTATAGTGTAAAGGTATAAGATCCCCACACACTGCACCGGTAAATTGCTGCAGGACACATTTCACCGCTCACCGCAGCGGTAAAGCTAAGACAATAGAATTTAAGGCACTGATCAAAATATGCAATCTACAGGTTACTTATGATTGAACTACTGTCACTAAAACATGCAATCTACCAATATTCTATCTGAGTTTATTTTTAATAATTATCAATACTTTTAATTTCTCCACTACATAATTATTTTTCATTTTTAATCACCGGACAATTTTTTATTTAAACATGCACATACCTACATAGTTTTCCATTTAAGAATAAATTTATTATAAAAAACTAAAACAAGAATAATTCACAAAAATATAATTGTATCCAATCTCAATGGAACAACCTCAACAATAACTGCTGTTAAACTTACGTACATTTATAAGAAAATATTACTTAGAAAACTATTATACATTGAGCTTAAAAACATTTTTAATATAATATTAATACAATTATTCACTGTTAAAAATAATTAGTAGAAAATTGTATATAAATAATATATTATTCGATAAAAAAAACTAATAATAAAATATAAAAAAGCATTACTTAGAGAAATTATTTTAACTCTGTGCATGCTAGATTTTATACGTTTGGTAAATATTGAGGTAAATATGCAATATGTCATTATGTTATAAATAAAATAGTATTTACTTTCTAGGTCAGTAATAAAATTCATTACAATCGACCTTCAATTGATTATAATTGCAATACATTTATCAGTAGTATACCTTGTAGGTACAAAGCTATAATAATAAAACAATCCTTGAAAGTTTAAAATGAAAGGAATACCCAACTTATAATTCATATAAATTGATGAAAAAGTAAAATCTGTATTTATAATACATGGGCACATATAGAATATTTACATTAGAAATTTGTACAGTAAAATTGTTTAGACTTAACTTTTGAATCAAAAAAAATTGATACAATCTCTGATAATGTTGTTATCAAATGGTTACTGTTAAATTATATACTGAATATAAAATTGACTATAGGCAGCACAATGAGAATTATGAGTGACAAATATTAATAATTTTACATCAATAGACATACGTGTAATACCATTGTTAACTATTGTGAATGCTATGAAAGAAAATAATGGTATCGGCTTAATAATTGTAAATAACTCACCAAAGTCAATGAACTGTTTAATGGATAACGATGATGGATTGAACTGCGAGTAGAAATCGACCATTTTCTCCAGATTTTTGGCCAGTCTATAACCAATCAGCCTCATTTTGGGTAAACGTTCGGTCGGCAAAATGTGAGTGTTGTATGGGCACTGAACAGTGCAGAAACTGTGAGTTATTTTCCGAGATGAAAAAAAAACAAGCAAATCAATTAAAATTAATAACGTAGGTACATCGGCTGTAAAACAACAGATTAAACAAAAAAAAAAAGGATTAAACTCTATCCAAACAACTACCAGCAGGTTACAGGTAGCGAATGAAATTAATCATTTATCAACAATAATGATAACAACGTTAATTATTGATGCATTTATTATAATAAATATATACTATGCGTGTGTACTGTATACTCTATGAATGCATGTATTATATTATATATTTATATTGTGTTATAAATATTATATTATTTATGGTAGGAAGATAAGAGATAAGTGGATAGAAATTATGATTGAGAGCGGCGGCGAGCGAGGACAAAAAGTTATCGTTAGTGGCGCCATCTATGAAGCCACTTGACTGAAACTGGGGCAAATTCGATTGTTTTAACTCGAAAATTTATATTCTACAGCGTAAACTAAAAACGTCATTCGTAAGTCGTAAAATTTTAAATTTTAAAGGCTGGTTATTTAAAAATAATAATAATAATTAATAGGTATAACGCTCTCGTTTATTTTTTAACATAGCGGCCTTAGATAATATCTAATGATTAGTGAACAAACTGCTTTAAAAAAATCATCCGATAATAATAATTATCTCGAATTGCATTTAACGATTTCAGCTCATAATAAAACAATTAATTATTACAACTGTAGTCTGTATAGCACCAGCATATAATGTACAATACAGTGAATAACGTTGCGATCGGATACGATAACCCAAAATGTTTTTAATGAATATAAAACATTACAATTTGTTACATAGCCATAATATTATAGCCTATAGGTATCATCGTATAATAGGTACTAAGGTACTATTATAATATATTTATACCTATACAGTACGGCCGCATCGGACATACCTAAAAGGATTGCTATGCCGATATTGTGCATTTTACAGCAATGCTTTCGGCCGATATAAAAAATTAAAAATACTCGTTTCGTATTAAAGATTAAATAAATAAACGCACTGGGGAAAAAAAAAACTTAAATTAAAATTTTAGAAGATAAATGAGTTTGTAAATTTAGTTCAAAATAAAATTAAACTATTAAAGCAATATTATAATAATAGGTATGTTATCTCTAATAACCTACCTATTTAATATTATAATATCAATATTAATTTTTTGGTACCCATACGACTATAAAAATAATCGGTTTTAGGTTACTTAATTACGCAATAAACCAATTTAAACTATAGTGTTTTTAAATAATAACACTACTTAATTGTTAATTACTTTGTGAATACATTTAAATATATTATGTTGATTGACGATTGTTAATTTTTATACTTCTCAAATATGTTTTAAAACCACTTTAAAAATGGAAGAGTTTGAGATGTTATTATGTCATATTAAAATCAAAATATTGAAGACTAAAACACCGACAACACGATCGCGGATCGAATTCTCCTCTTTCGATTCGTTAACGCCGTTTCACTACTATTTCAGCCATAAGCCCATAACCTAACCGTGACGGAAACATATACGCCACAAAGGTCTCTTTCTCTCTCTAATCTCTCTCTTTCTCTCCGTCACACTCACTCACTCACTCACTCTCTCTCCGTCACACTCACTCTCTCTCTCTCTCTCTCTCTCTCTCTCTCTCTCTCTCTCTCTCTCTCCGTCACACTCACTCACTCACTCTCTCTCCGTCATACTCACTCACTCTCTCTCTCTCTCCGTCACACTCACTCACTCTCTCTCTCTCTCTCTCCGTCACACTCACTCACTATCTCTCTCTTTCGGTCATTCACTCTCTTTGTGTACTCATCGCATACTTATATAGCTATAATATACACAATAATAATATGTAGTTGTAGATAATGGGTAGGTGCCATACATAGCGTGCAGTGTTGTAAACTGTCGAGAATTCTAACACAAACAGTTTTTTTTTTTTTTTTTTTTTTTTTTTTTTTTTTTTTTTTTTTTTATTGGGTAACCCGCGGCAACATAGGCCATTGGGTGTGGGGAGGGCACTGTAGGTTTTATATTGGGTAGGTTTGGTAGGTTTTATATTGGGTAGGTTGGTACACGTGTGTGTTGTGTTTTGGCAGAATTTCTAATGGGGCACCCGTAGGTTTCTGCCGTGCCCCGGGGTGGGGGGATGGCGGCACTTGTTCTCCGGACACCGTGACTTGCACGGAGAAAAATGCCGCCCAGTGGTCGAGGATCGAACTCGGACCGGCTGTGCCGAATCCGTCGCGTTAGACCACTCGGCCACCTCGTCCCCCCACAAACAGTTTTTGTTTATACTTTGTAGTAGAGCAATTAAATATTTTAAAAACGTTATTTTAAAGTACTCGCGTAGCTATAGCCTACAGAATATAATATGTATAAGGTACGAGACTGTCTGACATAATAATTAGGTGCAAGCCATACAATGACACGTCCAGAGTTGACACTAAAAAAATACTCTTACTAGTATTACCTATATAGTTTATTTGTAAAATAGTTAACAATATTACTATTTAAAAAATACCTATAAGGTAGTCGGTAAGTGTTCAAAAGTAGGTGCCTATTTTATATTTGACTGGACAATATAGATTGCGAAATTCGTACAATTTGAAAATTAAATCGATCGCTAGGTACATGCTTGTATAATATATTTAAGGCTTGCAGGCGGCTATTTGTATTGAAATAAAATAATAATAATATGTTATTATATGTATTATGTAAAGGTACTCACCGCTAGGTAGTCACGTAGTCACCAACCGGTAAACATATAGCACGTTAATACGTCAATAATTGATAGCGTTGTAGCGAAAAAGATAAATTATAATATAATCGTATGGATCGATAATACCTAATGGCCAAAATACTATTATAGGTGATATCGCATACCCATATAATTATTATTTATTTATTTCAATTGCGTTCGAGCCTTCCACGATCACGAAAAATATACAAACGATAATAATATAATACGTGGATCGATATAATTTTGATAATGTGATCGATTTATAACGATTTCTGGAGGCCAGAGCTACATCAGCCGGATATAGTTGGTAAATTGTACATCATAATATATCACGCGGCTTCTACAACAGTATTGTAAATATTATTTTGTATAAGCTAGTAAGTAGTAGCTACATGACGCACTATGTCCCGCTCGCAGTGTGTGTTTGCCGTCAGTATTTTTACCACGGTCGTGGTTTCCGGCGCAAGCATTCAACCTTTGGTGGCGATAGCCGGTAGGCTGGCGGATATATTATTATTATTATTATTATTAGTATTATTCTTCTTATTATTATTAATTATTATTAATATAATATAATATTATTACCTAAGTACGTCACAATATTATATAAGTAATGTGTTTTTAATTTTAAGTTGCTTACGTTTAATATGAACATGCAACCGGTATAATGTAAGAACCTTATATAGTTATATCTAATAACAACAAAAACAAAAACAGCAAAAAATATATATATATTATATTCAGTTATTGGTGGTGGGGGGGAGGACAAGGGTATCAGTAATACCATAAGCTGTATATGCAAAAGTTTTCGTAGTCCTAACTTAATACTTCTAACTTAAAAGGCGGAGCTACTCCGTTACTGAATAAAATCATACCCTTCCCCCCTCCTCACAAGACAAAAACCTAAATACGCCACTGATTTATTATTATATTATAATGTTCAGTGACGGCATAGAAGTATAGAACATAAAATATGTTCTATGGTGACGACTAACGAGGTATCTACTTCCTTAACTCAGTGTCTCAGTGCCTGCTTAGTGCTTGGACATAATTTCAAGAAACGTATCAATATTAAGGGGATTCCATACCGTGATTTTCTGTTTTTGTCTAACACACGCGCGACATAGGATTTTTGACGGATTCTTTGCCAAACATATCAATTGATCTAATGAAGTGATGAGAATTCTGAAAACAGATTTGAATTCGTCGTCAAACCTACTTGAAATCGACTTTCCCACAATTTTGATCTTTTAATTTTAGCTTCTCCAAAAATTGAAATACAAAAATGTTTAAATACTCTTTTTTAATATGACATTTTCTGAAATTTGGGGGATAATATCAAAAATGTGGGAAAGTCGATTAAAAGTAGACTTGACGACGAATTCAAATCTGTTTTCAGAATTCTTATCGCTTCAATAGATCAATTGGAATGTTTGGCAAAAAAACACGTCTAAAATACTACGTCGCGCGTGTGTTAGACAAAAACAGGTATCGAATAAGTAATAAGTATTGAAAGTATTGAGATTGCTGATTATTATTTCCTATAATAAGATAGATGTTACGGATAAACGAAAGGTAATAAATTGTGTACTCTTAACGTAAAATAATATAAGAAAATTGAACTGAAATTTGGCAAAACAATACACAATTTTTTTTATTTCGAGAAGATGCTTATACCCATAGGCGTGCGCAGACCTAAATTTGAGGGGGGGGTGCCTAAAATATTAATGGGCCCTCTCTAAAGGTGGTACCTATATAATTATTAGTACCAACTACTATACTACCAATTACCATAGTTATATTTCCTTGTATCAATATCTATTTCTAAGATAATAAATTGCAATGTTTATTTATTATTAATTGTACTTTTGTAGTCAATAACATCTAGCTGTACCGCAAAAATTTAAAATATTGTACGTTTTATTATTTTTTTTATCACGAAATATTTTTTTTTTTTTTATATATAATATAGGTATTTTCGAAAAAATTACATTTAATTCTAGTACTTAACATCAATTAAAATATGGGTTCTATGCTCTATGTTCCACTTACATTTTAGAGCCCCAATTACAAAATTGCACGGGTGCCCAGACACACCCGCAGGGACGATCTCAAAAAAAAAGGTGGATAAGTGGATGTCGCTCTGCTGTACAGTAGGTTACAAGTGGGTCACTGTAATGGATGGTGTTAAATTTGAATTCAATGATATAATATCATTGTATAAGAAAAACGATTCTGAGCGAAAACGGTCAGTCAGCCTATGATTTTACCAAGTATATTTGATGATATTATTGTGAATAAAGTAATTTATATATAACCAATTTACGTGGAGCCTTGTTTTAAATTTTCAATCCTTAGCCATAAAAGTTAAAAATTTATACATTTTTAACTACAAAATAATTAATAAATTATAAATTTGATAAATGTTGTCAAAATTTGAACTTTAAATGCTTATAAAAAAAAATTGTGCCTATGTATTTTTAATATTTTTCAACTGCTATTAGAACGATATATCAGGAGCCTTATATTAAATTTTCACGCTTTTTTACCCAACAAATAAAAATTTATTGATATTTATAGAAAAAAAACTAAAAAAATTGAAAACTGACAATGTCCGTAAACAGCTCAAAAAGAGTCAACATATTTTCAACATTTTATGGTGTATAGAAAATGCTAATATAAACATTCAGTGAAATTTTCAAGTATCTACAGTCATTCGTTTTTTATTACAATAAAATAAGAAAATTGTTACATGAGAAATCGAGTAAATATCAAATGTTGTAAAAATATAAATTTCAGACGCTCATAAAAATTTAATTTAAGTTTCTTCTAGACATTTTTTTTTTGATAAAGGTAGACAAACTTATGAGTAATCTTATATTACATTTTCAAATCTTAGATTTAAAAAGAAAAATGTTTATGAATTCTCATCAAAATAATTTGCTATTTTTCGTGATTTTTCCGTATTTTGTCAAAATTTGAACTTTAAATGCTTATAATTAAAAACTGTGACTAAGGATTTTGAATTTTTTTCATCTGCCTTTGAAACAATAACCTAGGAGCCTTCTATTAAATTTTCAAGCTTTTTTACTCAACAGATAAAATTTTATTGATATTTATAGAAAAAAAAACTAAAAAAATTGAAAACTGACAATGGCCGTAAACAGCTCAAAAAGAGTCAAAATATTTTGTAAATTTTATGGTGTATATAAAATGCTAATATAAACATTCAGTCAAAATTTCATGTCCCTACGGTCATTTGTTTTAGAGTTACACCAAAAACCAAAATCGATTTTCTCGAAAACAGATTTTGCGTAAAAATTCCCGTTTTTCCTTAATTTTTCTTTTGTTTTTCACGTCGCTTGTGAAAACTACTGGGAAATTTTTACTTTTGACCCCCCAAAGTACCAACTAGATTCACTTTCCTATCAGAAAAGTTACTATTGAAGATAATCCAAGCACTTTTACTGTCCTAAAAGGTGATGACAGACACAAAAATAAAAAAAAAATAAAAAATAAAAAAAAAAACACACATCATTGTAGAATCAATACATTCATCGCTTCGCTCAGAATGTAAAATCATAGGGGGGTGTATTCTTCAAAATTGCCGACTAGAATTTGAAATTCAAAATTTTTGTTAACTATTAAGTTATTTTTAGTTACAATATGCTATACATTTATAATTTCTTTATTACCTTATGTTTCAATGTATATTTAAATTAAAATTTAAGTTGAAACTTAGAAATATCTAACTTATTATTTTTAATTTATATCAGAATAAAATAACATCTACAAACATAATATGAAATAGGTAATAATAATAATTCATCACTTATTATTATTGTTGCCAAATCATTATCTACATTATAATAATCGTCCTCATCTATCATAACCTATATAAATATAAAATAATCTCAATAATTTTATTTGCATAAAATGTAGGTAGGTACTTAATTATTTACCAATGGTTTTAATCTAATTATTAAAAAATTTCATTCAATTTAATAAAAAATATTAGATTCTGAGTCAAACGAGATATGTATAATATTTTTAAAATCTATATTTTTTATATCAATATTAATAAAATTAATCTATATACTTATAATCTATATTTCGTATATTATAAAAGTGATGAACCATATTATGTAGATATAAGATATTTTAAGCCTTTAAATAAACAGGGTAGGTTTTAAATGAAAAATTACAATTTACAACTCGTGGTACTTTCTAAGCCTTGAACAGTTGCACCGGAAAATAACTTGCGAAGTAAGCATTATTAAAATACCGAATAAGATGTACAACAGACTGTTGTCAACTACAGTTATACGGACATCAAACACACACATTATATACGATACAAGATAATCGGTAATCTTCGTCTGTTGAGTGTTTCTTTGAAACGCGATTATCGCGTATTTTGGATATTCCAAAAAAATGTATAGGTACCCCCGATTATAATCGCCTGCCTCAACCGTCACCACATGCCATTAAATCATATTATTGTACTAGTATATGATCTAAGACCGTATACCCGCATTGCTTAAATGCGACGACGGATGAAAGAAATAGACAGTTTATCGATTTTCTACTGTATATTATATGCATGATATAATATTATTAGGTATATCGTTAATAGTATGCGTGTTATGTTATGAGCCGTTTATTAGGTTTTTATCTTGTGCCGACTGCCGATTCTCGCAGTCTCGATGTATTTTTGTGAATCCGCTCCATACCCATTACGAAAATATTGAGTTAAAACAATATTAACATTTAAACAATTTATTTAATTTTCCTTTCCTTGTCTTAAAAAAATTGGTTTAATTCAGGTGAAAATAAATTCCTTTTGCCAACTGAAAATCAAATATTGCCGAGTGGGAAGACGTAACACCCCCCCCCCCCCCCACCCCATGACCCACCCTCGGTTCGTCCCTGCGCACCCGGTACCCCCCGTGCCAACGCCTATGCCTATACCGCGTTTAATGAGCAACCAGTACTACAGCAGTATATAGCGCATACCGTAGGGCGGGCGAACGACGAGTTTTCATCCGCCGAGCAGTCTTGAAGCACTCGTTGAACAAGTAGCGTGTCCAGCGGGTCAGCCTAGTAGGCCCAACCTACCTAGATTTTGAATCCTCATATATACCATGTATTATTTTCATAGAAAAAAATCTTGCCATTACTCCACGGTCTACCAACAGTTTTAACACTAGCGCTGGGAAAAACTAAAAAAAGGTTAAGAAAAACCGGGAATTTTCACGCAAAATCGGTTTTTGACAAAATCGATTTTTGTTTTGGGTGTAAATTTAAAAAGGTGGGTAAGTGGACGTCGCTCTGCTGTACAGTAGGTTACAAGTGGGTAACTGTAATGGATGGTGTTAAATTTGAAATCAATGATATAATATCATTGTATAAGAAAAACGATTCTGAGCGAAAACGGCAGTCAGCCTATGAAATTACTAAGTATATTTGATGATATTATTGTGAATAAAGTAATTTATATATTTACTTATTTACGTGGAACCTTGTTTTAAATTTTCAATCCTTAGCTACAAAATAATTATTACATTTTAAATTTGATATATTTTGTCAAAATTTAAACTTTAAATGCTTATAAAAAAATAAATATTTTTCAACTGCTATTGTAACAATATATCAGGAGCCTTGCATACAATTTTCACGCTTTTTTACCCAACAAATAAAATTTTATTGATATTTATAGAAAAAAAAATAAAATTGAAAACTGACAACGACCGTAAACAACTTAAAAAGTGTCAAATTATTTTCAAAATTTGATCGTGTATAGAAAATGCTAATACAAACATTCAGTGAAATTGCATGTACCTACGGTCATTTGTTTTACACCAAAAACCAAAATCAAGATTTACGTAAAAATTCCCGTTTTTCCTTAATTTTTCTTTTGTTTTTCACGCCGCTTTTGAAAACTACTGGGAAATGTTTACTTTTGACCCCCGAAAGTACCAACTAGATTCACTTTCCTATCAGCAAAGTTACTGTTGGAGAAAATCCAAGCATTTTGACTGTCCTAAAAGGTGTTGACAGACAAAAAAAAATAAAACACACATCATTATAAAATCAATACATCATATCGCTTCGCTCAGAATTTAAAATATGAACGTATATTAGATACATAAAATGTTTACTGAATGTTTATATTAGCATTTGCTTTACACCATGACATTTTCAAGGCTCCTAATATATTGTTACAATAATATTTGAAAAATATTAAAAATTCATGGTCACAATTTTTTTTTATAACTATTTAAAGTTCAAATGTTGACAAAACACGTAAATATCACGAAAATATGCAGATTATTTTGAGTTAGAAAATCATAAAAATTTTTCTTTTTAAATCTATGATTTGAAAATTTAATAAAAGATTTCTTATAAGTTTGTTAATAATTTACTGATAAGTTCTTAACCAACAAAAAATTCTCTACCGGAAAGTTAAATTAAATTTTTATGAGCGATCAAAGTTTATACTTTTATACAACATTTGATATTCACTCGATATCTCATGTAACAATTTTCTTATTTTGTTGTAATTAAAAACGTATGACTGTATATACTTGAAAATTTCACTAAATGTTTGTATTTGCATTTTCTATACACGATACAATTTTGAAAATAATTTGACTCTTTTTGAGCTGTATACGGACATTGTCAGTTATCAATTTTTTTAGTTTTTTTTCTATAAATATCAATAAAATTGTATTTGTTGGGTAAAAAAACGTGACAATTTAATACGAAGCTCCTGATATATTTTTACTATAGCAGTTGAAAAATATTAAAAATACATAGGCACAATTTTTTTACAAACATTTAAATTTCGAATTTTGACAAAATTTATCAATTGTAAAATTTAATAATTATTCTGTAGTTAAAAATGTTCAATTTTTATAGCAAAGGATTAAAAAATTAAAACAAGGTTCGACGTATATAGGTTATAATATATAAATTACTTTATTCACAATAATATCATCAAATATACTTGGTAATATCATAGGCTGACTGACCGTTTTCGCTCAGAATCGTTTTTCTTATACAATGATATTACATAATTGAATTCAAATTTAATACCATTCATTACAGTGACCCACTTGTAACCTACTGTACAGCAGAGCAACATCCACTTACCCACCTTTTTAGTTTTTATTCAATAAATTGTTATTTGCTAAGTCAAAATTCTTGAAAATTTAATACAAGGTTCTTTATAAGTTTTTTTAGGAGCAAAGTTAAATGTTGACAACATATTTTATGAAAATATTTTCAAATTTATTGTAGTTAAAAAATTGCCCACCTTTTTTTAAATTTATACATGAAACGATTTTTTTTCCAGTAAAAAAGGTATAAAATGTAATAGATTCCTCACAAGTTTTTTTTGCTTATAAACAAAATAATTAAAAAAAGTTAAAATAGTCTAACTATATAGGTATTAAGTACCTATACACTTTATGTGAGTGATTCAAATTTTTACGAAATTAGATATTCAAACGTACCTATACCTATTGCATACTTTTTTTTCTAAGCCATTTAAAGTTACTTATGTTATGGTCGTTGGGTGATTAATAATTATTTATTATACAAGGCCTTAGTTTAGTGTAAAATTTTGTTTTTAGTTATATGTTACACTATAACAGGGGCGGATCTTCAATATTTTGATAGGGGGGGGGGCACATATAAATTGTATAATTTTAATTTTAATTAATTATACATACATATACTATCATTTTTAAACAATAATAATTATTATAAATAATAATTAATAGTTGGTAATATTATTCTTATTAACTAAATTTTTCATTTATATGATATACTCATAGTTACACAAACAAAATAGTCGATAGAAAATTGACAAGGGGGCACGTGCCCCTGTGCCCTTCCCATTAATCCGCTACTGCTCTATAATGATTCGATCATAGATCATTGTACAATAAAATATAATTATTGATCACCAATCATCCATCCGGTGACCCACCCACCAAATTATACCTAAGACGTGTTTTTGAAGTAATATAAGCATAATCATAGAATAAACGCCACTGGTTATATACAGACTTACGCTATTATATGTTATAGAAATAAGCAGGGTTACTGATTTGAATATTTGATATCTAGATTAAAATATTATATTATGTTATTACTTATTAGTTGTTATAATAAATATACATTATAGGTTGTTGTAAATATTTTGTAATTTTAGCGATTACCAGAGTTCAAAGCTTACTGATGATAAGTTGTATTGATAAAATAGTATAATAAATATTATTAATATATTAGTATTATGTTGATGTAATGTATACCACATTATATTTATGAACTGTGTGGATGTGTGACGTAGATAATTATATAGGTATTATACATTTTGTACTACACATGAAATCATTAATATAAGTTGGCGAATCTATTTTTTTTTTAGAGTAGTGTCTACAAATTAAGAGGATGTCAACGGACTATTTGTTTTCTCTCTTTGGCCCACGCGCAATATGTACAAAACGCATTAACGCAGAATCTTTTTTTATATGTTTTTAAGTAATCTTAGAGTAAAATCACCTATTACAAAAAATATAGAGAATAATATTTTTGAGGGAATGACATATCGATTTTATATTTCATTGTTATTTGACTTTGTATTCAACTTTCAAAATAAACAAAAAATGTTGTAAATTTAAATTATGTTTAAATTGTTTTGGTACAATAATTTGACAAATCGATATGTCATTCCCCTTAAAAATATTATTCTCTATCTTTTTTGTTATAGGTAATTTTACTTTAAGATTACTTAAAAACATAGAAAAAATGATTTTTCGTAAATGCGTTTTGTCTATGTTGCGCGTGGGCCAGAGAGAGAAAACAAATACTGCGCTGACATCCTCTTAAGTGGCATTAGAGTGTTACGCAAACGAGTTCACCACACAGTCGACACACACTCCTAAAGAAAAATTTTTCTGGAGTCTCGACTAAAATATATTATATACTTACCTAGTTGGTATAATGTATAGGTATACAGTGAATCATCAAACATTAAGTTAAGACCATTACATGTGTCTCTACGTTGGCTATTTTATAATATTTTAATTTTTATGTAAGTTATGAGCGTGTAAATTATTACAATTTAAAAATGCTTACAAATTGTATAGGTATACAAATTAAAATATCGTAGAAAATCCAGTGTGAGTTCACTCAAATATAAAAAGAAACAACACACGGTTGGTTCTGGCGGTTCTGCTAAACATAAATTTATTATGGTATCGTTGGTTATAGAATAGAGCAATATAGACTATAGTCTATAATATAATCAATGTTACCACTTCCGTCTACAAAGTCTATACAGTGTATAAATGTATAATATTATAGCTAATCGGTTCATATAATTTACAGAATTATTTCAGATAAAATAATAATATAAGAATATGAAAAATAATATTTTCGGGACTGATATAATTGATCTGAGCTGTACTATAGAGGTCGACACGTTTCATCAATAATATACCACGTTATGAATAATTAAATGTGTTAAATAGTAAATATATATTATAATTTGCGATAAATTGCAATGGCCAACGAGTTGAACTGTATAACAGAAGAGTTCAGTGATTCGCGTTGCCTACAATACATATCTATATAATATAATTTATACAATAATAGCGTTGATTGAGCACACGCGTACACATCTGCTCGACTGCACACAGACTACACCGTAATACAATGTTAGTGTATTGTATATTACATTATTACGCGTACCTATATAGGTTTCTGTTACGATATGAACCGTCATATTTAATATTATGTATTGTGATTATTATTATCGACTCCCACGTCCTTAGAAGTTGACACTGTCACTGATAATAATATTGGCTATTATTAATTATTATTAATTAATAATTAGTTGATTGCTATTATAGTTTTTACGATTTAAAAGCGTACGCACTGCCATTGCGTTCCGTTCGTCGTACAGTCGTACTGCAGACGTGCAGCTATTAAACATAATAATAATTAATAATTATTAAGTAATAAGTAATAATAATAATAATAATAATAATCAGGTGATAAGGATTATAATGGATTAATATATAATATAGAGTATAGACAAAGGCTATTGCCTAATAGACACAGTGGCGGATTTAACAGTCGTTTAGTCGGCAAATGCCGACGGGGCCCCCTCCTAAATTGAATATTGATTACTGAAGCCCACCTAAATTATATAGGTTATTTTGACCAAAAAATGTACATGGTAAACTGGAATATAATTTACCATTGTTTTAATAATAAAATGATTTAAATATATAGGAATATACTTCAAAAGTAGAAAATGTTATAATTAAAAAAAGTAGAAAAGATCGAGCTTACGTTACATACGTAAATTTAAGTTATTCTATATTCTATCCACTACCAACATTTTAATTAAAAATGATGGAGAATGTCAAAACTAAGGCTCTATAATATGTAGCTCTTATAGAGCTCTCTAGTCAAAACTGTAGCGAACCATATATCTAAATATGTATAGGTATAGTAAATAAACGAACAATATTGACGAATATTGCTTGTAACAGCTATAATTTATTGCTTACGCCTTACAATTTACACAATTATAATTATTATTAATTACCTATTAATTTTTTAATTTGTTTGTTTTTATTAATTATTATTATCATAATATATAATACATTTTTGTAAATTGTATTAAATAACAATAATAATTTTTAAATTATATAACAAATATATTGTATTAAATTTTTATTAGCACAAAAATATTGTAAAAAATAAGTTAAAACTTTGGAAGTGGGACGCACGCGTAAGGACGTTTGCAGGAATTTGTCAATTATATTATATTATAAGATATTAATATGTATATTATATATATTTATTTATTTATTTATAAACTGGATGGTACCCACACTACCCTTTAGTAATAATAGTAGGTACAGTATGAATTTATTAGAATTAATCGTATTTCCATTGTAGATCCTAAAATAATTTATATAATTTTTTAAATTAAAGTATTTATATGTATTATACTACAATAATTATCAATTTTATAATTAAAAGTAATAGCATTATCTAGACGAGAAAAAGTAATAACACTACAATTATTTATATTTAGTGGGAGGTAATTTTGACGAGTCCAAGTAACGAATTCGTCTAGATTTTACTGTAAAATTAAAGTATTAATGGGATACTTTCAATACGTAGTCAAACATATTTAATATTTATTTATTATAATATAATTTTGATGTCTGAAACAGTATACTCGTATACGAAATCGATCTAAACATGAAAAGTTGTCCATTTCATGAAGTGGAAACGGTAAATTATATAGGTAATGTGTGTCCTCAAAAACCCTTACACTGTAATATAATATATAAATAGGTATTTAAGTAATTTTAAATAGAAAAAAATAAAAAATACTTATTTAAATAAACGAAAAAATTTACGCTCAGCAGATCACGTAAGTTTAAATTGAATTGACCTCTTATAAAATTTAAAAGTAAGATTATTATCCACCTACCTAGGCAATATCATAGGCTTTTTATTATATTATGTAATTTTAAAGCGAATTATGAGTATTTTAAGATAAACAACTATATAGAGATAATTATTTGCTTTGGAAATTTTTTTTACGGTGGTTTTTATTCCGGGCATGCATGCATGATAGTTTCATCACGACAGTAACTATAGCGTTTTTCTATAGTCTATTCCTTGTAAGGTTACCCACTTTTTGTTTTTTTTGCGCACGTAGAGTATGGTGAAAACCAGAAAACGTTGTAACAATACAATTCACTGTAGTTCTACAGTTTCATGTCGCGAAATACCACGGTGTATACCATATACGTAGTGAACTGTATTCATGTATTGTCAAAAACGTTTTTACCATACTCTACAGTCTGCGTGAGTAAAAAAAAGTTGATAAACTAAAAACTTACGGGGAACAGAATATAATATTATCATCGTGTCACCGCGGCTCAAAAATAAATGGAGCGTACTTACTTACTTTACTAATAGTAAAATAAATTACTTTAATAGCAATAAAATGAATAGGTATCATAAAATAATATAGGTACTTCATTGTATAGGCTAACAAACTCAGAATCTTTATCGTGTTCAATGATTTTATATTATTAAATTCGAATTTAACACATCCACAGTGATCTACACGACATTATGACTGTTGTAAGAGCGATATCCACCTTGTCTTGCCCACCTTTTTTTTTTATTAAATTTAATTAAATTTAATCAAAATATTCCAATATCACATCTTAATATCTTATATATGCCGTCGTATTTAAAATCAAGATCAGATTTATCTTTTATCTATGATCAAGATCTATAATGAAGAGTTCAGTCAGTTAAAGGAAGGACCCGTAAAAGTAGTGCGGGGGTAATATAATCTGTGCCTCCATCGAACTGTTATCCTTATCACTCATCAGTTATCGTACAAATTGAAATCTCCTCTGCCGGTCACTGCCCGCTGGATAACCCATGACTAAATAAAATATTTAATAAATAAATAAATGTTTATAGGCACGTATTATAAGTAATAGTAATAGTTTAAATAAGTATTATATAGATTATATTTTAGTTCTAATCTATAATGCCTGGTACTATGTGTGCTGTAGCATGCTGCAAGAATAGCTTAAAAATAACACAAAGTCTGTCAAAAGATATATCCTATCACACCTTTCCCAAAAATACTGAACCAGAGTGTTTAAAAACTTGGATTTTAAGAACGAAACGAGCGGACAAATTTAATTCTATACCATCTCATATTTGTTCTGAACACTTGAATGCTGAAGACTGAAAGAAATTTGCAAGCTGAAATGTTGAACTTGTAAGTAAAAAGATAATTAAAAAAAACCTGGTTAATGTGACAATTATTATAATTTATACCTGATATAAAACAGTGGCGTAGCCAGGAGGGTTTTGGGTGTTTAAACCCCACCATCAACATTTTAGCTTCTAATAAATGTATTATTTATAAATGAAAACTGTAAGAAATTTAGAATAATTTATATTTATACTCCCTCCCCCTATTTCGTAATCAACTACCTATGTCATAGATATAAAATATAGGTACCTAACCTTATATTATGGTACTATTTTTTTTTCATATAGTAAGATCATAGAAATGGATACACAGTCATACAAATATGTTACCAACTATTTTGATCTAAATTCAAATCATATGAATATTATTGTAATTATATTTTTTTGAACTTGTCATAATTTTTCAAAAAATAAATTTAATATTAAAATAAAAATATACCTAGGTTATGAGTAATAAATACCTAAATCCGTATAAAATATAAAATTAGTACCTACAAAATAAAGTTATTAGGTATTTATTATTTGTTTTTGTTTGTTTAACCCTAGATAACTAACCTTATTTATCCGCCTTTATTTCTAACCATTCGTCAATATGACGAATACTATAAATATTTTGAACAATTAACAATTTTTAATAGGTTAAATTTAATAAATCATAAATATAATTAATAAAAACACAGTAATTAAACTTTTGGATAACTATTTATTATAAACATAATAGTTTTCCATATTTTTAAAATATAAATTCGTTAAATTTACGTTATCGGGATAGATATAGATCATAATATATGAGAGATACAAAGGGGGTTTAATAACATTAGATAAAATGCCTAAAAATAGCAGCAATAAAATTATCAGTGTTCGTCACATCGACGTATGGTTAGCGATCTAGGGTTAAATGTATTTGGTCCATCTTTAAAACTGTTGGAAAATGATTAATCCCCCCCCCCCCCCACCTATTGGTTCTGAAAACAGTCTGAAAAAACTTCAAAAAAGATATTTTCGAACAATGACTGAGGACATAATTATTAAAAACCAAAAGGTAGTTTATTGTGATAAATGTTGTGACAAATCAACATTTTATTTTTAGTCGTGCTTTTTCTTCATTAGCTATTAGTTATAACAATTTAGGTAGTTTGTCTACATATATCTTGGTTTTTACAATTTTATTTAAGAAAATAAACAATTAAACTTATATTATAAATGATAAAAATAAGCTCCAATAACAATAATTGTCATTTGCTTTATATCGAATCTACATATTATTATATTAAGAGGATGTCAGCGCACTATTTGTTTTCTCTCTCTGGCCCACGAGCAACATAGACAAAACGCCTTTATGCAGAATCATTTTTTCTATGTTTTTAAGTAATCTTAGTGTAAAATCAGCCATTACAACAAAGATAGAGAATAATATTTTTGAGGGAATGACTTATCGATTTGTCTGAATATTGACTCAAAACAATTTAAACATAATTTAAATTTACAAAAAGTTTTTGTTTATTTTTAATATCGAATACAAAGTCGAATAACAATAAAACAAAAAATTGATATGTCATTCCCTCAAAAATATTTTTCTCTATCTTTTTTGTAATGGTGATTTTACTCTAAGATTACTTAAAAACATAGAAAAAATGATTCTGCGTGCGTTTTGTCTATGTTGCGCGTGGGCCAGAGAGAGAAAGCAAATAATGCGCTGACATCCTCTTAATAGTTTTTTTTACAACACCCAATTACCTATGTAATATAATATTGAACAACTATTGCAACTTGCAGCTTGTCTAAAAACTAGATTGTATTAGTAAATAGTAGGCTGAGTTCTAAAAGTTATAACGGATATACATATTATATTGTAGGTATGGGAGATAGAAACAAAAAAAATAATATTATTAAATCCCTAAATACCTTCATTCTTATCTAACATTTAAAATAAATATATTTCCAAGAATATTATATGAATTATGGGACCCAGAAAATATAAATTTAATTTAAAAAAAATTAGTTACGAATAATAATTAGGTACATACAACTAGTATTAAATTAAAAGTTTTGATTACTACTGCCGATTAGTTTTTTCGAACTATCCTTGAAATAAATTGTTGTGTAAGAAATCATTGATTTTTGGAAATAAAACAATTATATTATAAAAAAAAATTAATGCTTGTTTAATCTTTTTCATAAATGTTATAATATTATTTATTTTAATATTTCTAATTAGTATATTTTGATATTAACTTATTTCAAATCATTAAGTCTTAAGAAGTTAGTAATTAATTAATAACTATATCCTAAAAAAACTATTTAGGAGTAAAATAAAGTATAAAAAGTTTTTATTAAATAAAACGTGAATGTCGCGTATTTATTATACCAATAAAATCACATTTTTATTTTATGAATACCGCTCTTTCAAGTTCTAGCGTATATGTCACACAAACAACAGCCAATCAGAAAATATCATGATAACTGGCTAACCTCTACTTTATAGATCTTGGTTTAAAATGTTAGATATTGTCATTGAGTATAATATTATATTGTACAATATATACAGGCGCGGACTGGTAAAAAAGGGCACAAGATGCTACACAGTTTAAAGGGCAAATAACCAAAGTTTTTGGGGCAAATTTAAAACATGTAGATAATTTGTAAAATATTAATATATTTTATTTTGTTTTGAATAATTATTAAATATTGAATATACGTTAAAAACATAAATAAGTTCCAAGTTTTACAATATTATAGATCACTAACTTACAAGTATACTCAATTATTACTCAATATTGTTCCTAAACTAGTTGAATTTTAAAACTTATTTCTTAACAATAATATAAAATTACTACATTTCTTTAAATTTTGACACTCTTAAAATTATTGTTGCCTGGGTCAATACCCACTTGGGCCCCACTAAATATGTCTGTCTAGTCTAGACAGTCTAGGTAACTAACATCCAACTATGGTGTACCTAGTATATAACTACTGCAAAAATAATTATCTTTTCTTACCAAGTGACTAGAATTTATCAATTGAATGTATATCAATGTTATTATTATTAACTGATTCACTTAAAACTTAATTAAATTGAATTAGGTACTTTAGTGCTGATAATTACAAAACAATCTGTATTTAAAATTATCAAAATTGCATTAAGCTGTTTTGATTTATTTGTTAGTAATTAAATAGTTATAGTTATATTGTATTGATTAATTGGACTAATTAAATGCAGAACAAATTAACATGAGTGCTATTATATATTTAAATTAATAATAAACATCATAGTATTTTGGTTAAGTGTCAATTAGTTAGTGTGTGATTTATAAAGTAGAAAAATGTTTACAATATATTATTTAAATAAAATAAAATGTCATAAAATTGTATTCAGTTATCAAATGTTCTGTTAAATAAATACCGTTCTACAATATTTTGTATAAATTCATAATTTTATAAAGATAATATTTAAAGTTTACTTGATAAAAATTTGCAGGAGTATAATAATATTAGCTTAGATTTTTTTTATAATATGATACATTTACAAACATCCTTTCCCTAATAATAACTTAACCATAAAAAATGATGTAACATATTATGATTATCCTCTAAATATTAATAAAATATGGTCATATATCTATACATTTTGAAAATTAAATATAAAATGCTAGTACTACTTTCTAAAAAACTATTCAAAATTATATTGTCAGTTAATTTGTATTCATAAATACATAATTGTTCATTATTTTCAATTTTAAGAAGAGCTAAAAATTTATTGGTATTACAATGATGTTTTTGTATCTTGAAACACTTTATATAAACAAATAGTTGTATTGATCTACAACATTGACTGTGGTTTTAAGTATTAAATTGGATCTAGTTGATAATTTGCGAGTCAAAAGTAAATAATTTAAAGTACTTTTCCAATCTGTAAATTGGCTTATTTTAAGCTATTGAATAATGCTTTGCAATAAACGTTCAAACTTTTCAACTTTATTTTAGTTTTTTTTTCTATAAATGCCAATAAAAAAATGTGTACACGGTCAAAACACTTGAAAATGTAATACACTTTTCCTATTAGGTTGTTATTACATGGGATTAACAACACAGTTGAGCTTAAATCCACATACATTTTTTGATAAGCATTTGAAGTTAGAAATGCTTAGACATGTTCTAGAATTTTTCGCTTATGTTGTTATTAAATTAATTTAAAAAAAATATTTCGTGTAAACTGTAAAGCCACATACATTTTTACGAATAAATAAGTTAAAATTTTGACAATATTTGATATTTAAATGTATAATAAAGATTTATACGCAAACAATTTTTGATATTATTCAAAAAATATTAAACATAAAAACTTGAAACTATCTACTTTTACTTAATTTTTATTTTTCCATACACTGAAATTGAATTTCAGCTATTTTTAGGCTTATGAATTTTTCAAGTATTTTTAGTGATTCTTATAAATGTTGATAAAAATCTTTGTAAAAAATTTATAAGAACTTTTGAAAACTTAATACTTATAAGGTTCCAATGTACTTATAGCGATTTAAAAATATCAAAAATTACTATGCAAAATTTTAATTTATTAACATTTGTAAAGTTTTAAGTTTGATAAAAAAAAATTTTTACTTTTATAATTTTAGTTGTCACATTGCTGTTCAAAAAATATTTATTATAAGGATTTGAAACTTTTCGCCATTACGTATATTATAGTTTACTATACACCAGACTACCAGAGGTATTCAAACTATGCGCAGCGGCTCTAAGGGGTGTCGAGAGTATTTTTCAGGGGGTTAGTTTCAGCTATGGATCAAAACAGGAAAAAAATATTATTACAATGACGATTAATATATAGTTTTAATGTTTAGATTTACAATATTCTAAACGAATCAGATTTAATTTCAGTTTTCTACGCATAGGTAGTTATTATTAAATTTGTTGTCTTGATATGTGGATGATAGGTGTATTACTGTATAATATACTTTATTATAAACTATCAACAATTTGTAGATGTTCTTCCTGTGTCTTTAACTCTTTCTTTTGTTAAAAAAATTGAGTATTTTATACATTTTAACTACAAAATAATTTGTGATTTTGATGAATTTTTGTCAAAATTCAACTTTAAACTTTAATAAAAAAAATCATGCTTGCATAGGTATTATACAGGATGTACTTACTTACTTTATACTTAACACTTTTAAACTACTATTAAAATAACTTATTACATACTTTTTATTACATTTTTAAGCAGTTTGACACAGTTTGACATATTTTTTGTTGATATTTATAGGAAAAAAATTACAAATTTCAAATGTTTATAGATAACTAATAGTAAAAATATTTTTGAAATCATGCCATGAATAGAAAAAACTAATATAAATATTTGGTGAAACTTTCAAGTATCTACAGTTGTTATATGTTTTTGAATAACAACAAAATAAGAAAATTATATCATGATAAATCATTAATTTACGGGTGAATGTCTAATGTCAAAACAATTTAATTTTAAAAACTTATAAAATATTTATTCGAATTTTCAACATAGATATTTTTTTTTTTTGTTTAAGGAAAAACGTGTAACTTGCAAAATGTTGTATTACATTTTAAAATCTTAGATATAAAAAGTAATATATTTATGAACTTTAACAGTAGAAACTACAAAGTCACCGACTAAGCTAATAATAATAATAAAAAAAAAACATTTGAAACAGGCAATTTTAATTTTAGTTTTTGGTTTTTGGAGGCTCAATCATTTTCATTGGTTTATCATTGAATTCAAATTTAACAGATCCATTGCTGTCACCTTCTCAATGACTCCTCATAAACTTGACACCTACTACATAGTAGAACCACTTCCCATGTTTTTTAAGTGTATTTATTCTATTTAAAATGTCAGTAGTTCCCTTTTTAATAATCAAATTAAATTTAATTATACCCATTATATTTATTTAATTATATTTATAATTATATTTATTATCATAATTATATTATGGATGTCAGTATGATGTCTATAGGTCCTATAAGTCCTATATGTCCTATAGACATCATACTGACACCCATAATATAATATGAATTTAATTGCCTAGTTAAGTCCCCCTTTGTCAAGTAGAACGGCATAAAACTGTCACGTTAAATTAAGCAAAAAGGAACTAATGTATCAGTATAATAACCAAATTATCAAAAACTTTACAACAGTGATTACTAACATGCTCTAAAATGACAGTTGTGTACCTATTTGTGTAAATTGGTAACTCTGTTTGTATAATAAGAGTCCAAATACAATGTCCATAATAATTTTAGGTTCTGAGCGGAGCAGTGAATGTATTGGTTTTACAATGATGTGTTTTTTTTCTTTTGTGTCTAACTTTGCCTCTTGGGACAGTAAAAATACTTTGATTTTCTTTAACAAAATTTTTTCTGGTAGGAAACTTAGAAAGTGAATCTAGTTAGTACTTGAGAGCGGGGGGGGGGGGGGGGGGGGGGTAAAGTAAAAAATTCACATTAGTTTTCAAAAGTGTCAGGCAAACAAACAACAAATTAAGAATTATATGCAACACCATTTTCATAGAAAATGTTTATATTAGCATTTTGTATGCATCATAAGATTTTCAAAATATTTCGATTTTTTTTAGCTATTTATAGGCATCAGAAAATGTTGAGTTTTATTAGTTTTTTTTCATTTTTATAAAAAAAATTAGCTCTGTCAAAAAATTTGAAAATGTAATACAACATTGCTTATGAATTGTTGTTAATGGAAATTAAAAACAAAATTGAGCGAAATCCACAATAATTTTTAATAAACGTCCAAAGTTAAAATGTTGACAAATTTCAATAAGATAACGAATATTGGAAAATTATTTAGAAATTCATAAAAAAATGTCTACGTATAACTAAGATTTGAAATTTTCATACAAGATCCCCCTTAAGTTTTTCCACATTTAACAAAAAGTTACCGATAAGTCAAATAATTGAACTTCACCTGTACACAAATTCTCATACAGCGATTTTCCCATTTTGTCGTTATTCAAAAACTTTTAACCCTAGGTACTTGAGATTTTCAATAAATATTTATTTTATTATTTTTGTACATGATAAGATTTTCAAAATATTTTAACTTATATTGAATTTAAAATTTTAGATTCTGAGCGAAGTGATGAATGTATTGATTTTACAATGATGTGTGTTTTTTTAAAAATTTTTTTTGTGTCTGTCATCACCTTTTAGGACAGTAAAAGTGCTTGGATTTTCTTCAACAGTAACTTTTCTGATAAGAAAGTGAATCTAGATGGTACTTTGGGGGGTCAAAAGTAAAAATTTCCCAGTAGTTTTCAAAAGCGACGTGAAAAACAAAAGAAAAATTAAGGAAAAACGGGAATTTTTACGCAAAATCTTTCGAGAAAATCAATTTTTTTGGTTTTTGGTGTAACATTAAAACAAATGACTATGAGGACATGAAATGTTGACTGGTTGTTTATATTTGCAATTTCTATACACGATAAAACTTTAAAATATTTTGATTTGTTTTGAACTCTTTAGGAACATTTTCAGTTTTTTTTTCTATAAATATCAATAAAATTTTTTTTGTTGGTTTAAAAGCTTGAAAATTTAATAGAAGGCTCCTAGGTTATTATTTCAAAGGCAGATGAAAAAAAAAAATCCTTAGTCACAGTTTTTATTTATAAGCATTGAAAGTTCAAATCTTGACAAAAAACGGAAAAATCACGAAAATTAGCAAATTATTTTGAGTTGAGAATTCAAAAAAATGTCTACAAGAAAGTCAAATTACATTTTTATGAGCGTTTTATTTTCATTTTCTATACACCATACAATTTTGAAAATATTTTGTCTCTTTTTGCAGACATTGTCAGTTTTTAATATTTTTAGTTTTTTTTTCTATACATTTTGTTGGGTAAAAAAGCGTGAAAATTTAAAACAAGGCTCCTAATATATTGTTACAATAGCAGGTTACAAATAACTATTAAAAAACGAATGACTGTAGATACTTGAAAATTTCACTGAATGTTTATATTAGCATTTTCTATACACGATACAATTTTGAAAATAATTTGACTCTTTTTGAGCTGTATACGGACATTGTCAGTTTTCAATTTTTTTAGTTTTTTTTCTATAAAAATCAATAAAATTTTATTTGTTGGGTAAAAAAGCGTGACAATTTAATATAAGGCTCCTGATATATTGTTCTAATAGCAGTTGAAAAAAATTAAAAATACATAGGCACAATTTTTTCTTATGAGCATTTAAATTTCGGTATTTGACAAAATTTATCAAATTTAAAATTTAATAATTATTTTGTAGTTAAAAATTTATAAAATGTTCAACTTTTATAGCTAAGGATTGAAAATATAAAACAAGAATTCTCATAAATAGTTCATATGATGACCTATTTCTAAAAAATATATAAACAGTTATTTTTACACACATTTATTGTAAACTATAAACTTATATAGATTTATATTTTTATTTTGGCCCCACACGAACCTATTTAGTGGGGTCCATTATATGTTCAAAGAAATAAACAACAATACAATACGATACAATTTTGTAAATTGTTTATAATTTAACATTTTATTTTATGTGACTTTTAAAAATGTAATTAAAAAAAAATAGTTATTAAAAATTACCTATTTATTTATAACCATAAATCCGCCTATTGATTTTCCATTGTTAAAATGGTATTTTTACTTATTATTAAGTTATAAAAGTCATAGATAAAAATAATTATTTGTAGACATTAATTATTGGCTTTTATATGCATTATAGGTATTGCTGTAAAGAAATTCTGAGGCCTAATGTTTGATCCAACTTCACTACAGTCTACACTACATTAAATCTACCAAAAAATAGTGTAGCGGCGTTGTGACCAATCTTCATCGTTCAAAATTCAAATACTAAAGTTCACATTTTAAATAAATTGCTTGAATAGTTCAAACAAATTATATAAATTTTATTAATTAATTCATATTGTTTTTCATTTGTAAACTTAATTTTTGTATACTTAATAAACAATAATTATGTGTCATTTAAAAAAATATAAAAATCATAATATTATGTAGGTATCATATTTTAATAAAATTGATATTTAAATATTAGTTGTTAAATTTTGTTAAGAACAAAATTGAAATTATATAATAACTATGGTTAGAAAACATGAGACACAAAAACTTATAGTTATAACTATAATAGCAATCAATGTATTGTATATACAATATCCCTAATTTTTAATTTTTAATCATAATATCATGTGTGCATGAACTATTGTTATTATTTTAAATACTTATCATCTTAATGGTATAAATAAATATATATTATACTATGTGCAGTATGCAGTAATAATGTGTCCATCAAAGTAAAAAATTGTTACAAATGTTGCCGTTAGGATAATAATTAATGTTATTTTATATTATTCTTGTTCTGATCATTGACTTTTTAAAAATATTGGGTAAGTATTTCAAATATTAAACAAAAAATAATTTATGCCATTTTAGAATAATTTCTAAACAGAAATAAAAGCCAACAATTGTAATTCCAGTTGTATGAAATTGTAATTTTTTTTTAATTTAAGTTAAATAATTTTGAAATTTAAACTATTTCTAATAAATAGTATAACGGTATAAGTAATAATAGTATAATAAATAAATCACTAATAATTAATAAATATTTACATTAAAGTGCTAAGCATTAAGCATATTTTTGTATAATTTCTGTACGTGCATTATATTATTTCCAAATAGCGAATATTTAAATAATTAACAATACCTGTAACAATATAAGCTTATAATACAATTTAAATTAAAAATTATTCTAAACTTATAAATACAAATACCTAGTCAAATTAACAAGGATTTGTAAATAATTACAAAATAATGAAACGCAAACAAAAAGTTAACATTTATTTATACTTCATATATTTTATTACTACCTAATAAAACATAATATACCTAGAACAAATGCTAATTTATGTTTGTATAATCACTTAAACTTGAAGTTTATTTAGGTAGTAAAAATATTTGAATAATAAATATGGCTATATGGCAGACTTGGGTAGTGTTCGGAATACTTTTTAATTACATTTTTTTGAAAGTATTGAATATGGTATTTTGAATACTTTTTACAAGTATTCGGAATATTTTTTTAGCGTCCTATATTAATTTAAATATAATTTATAACTAATAGATAGCCAGATAGATGTGTATTATCAAGATTATAATAATGTTCATTTACAAACACAGAATTGAAAAAGTAATATTTTTGCTATTGAAATATAAATCTACTAAAAAAAAGTATACGAAAAATATTTGGAATACTTTTTGTGAAATATTCAGATTATGTATTTGAAATACTTTTTAAAAGTATTTTACCCAAGTCTGCCATATGGGTACTTTCTAATTATTAGTACCTACTATCTAGAGTAAATATAAATAGGTATTTCACATGATTAATATTGCAGGGTTATTATTTAGATAATATAGAATTATATAAGTATATTATAACATGTACCATTATACCAAATAATATAAATGCTAATAGAAAAAGCTTTAAAATAATATGCATAATGAATATGAAGTTAAATTCATTAACTGAGATACCAAGTGTGCTGAAAAAAAATGTTTTGAAGTTATTCATACAGCATTGAGCATACTATTACAGTAGCGTTTAACCCTATTTCTATATGTATCGGCTGCTCCCTACATTTGATCATCCAAGAATATGACATTACTAGCAGGCAGTAGATAACAACTAAAAAGTATTAATAATAACTAATAGGATCTGTTATACTATGTCCAACTACAACAACAAATCCCTGCTTTAATCTAACAAGATGTTGATATCTTAATTTCATAAATATTGGTAATCAATACAATATTACTCTTAAAAGTTCTACAATGATTACAACTCTTAAATTTTAAATTTAAATTATTTGTTTTGATTGTAGTGTATAATTTACTCATTATGAATATTTCATTGGATTTGCATAAACTATTAATATATTATTCTTTACTGCACATGCTTCAACATTAGAATATTTTTAATTGTTCAAACTCCAAACTTTTTATTTAATAAGGAATACGCAAGAAGACTGGTGTTACCAACACCAAAATATATATGCAAATCAAATAATCATAACATTGGTTTTTAATTTTTTATAACAATGATTATCATGTTTAAGAACTTCCAATTTACATTTATTAATTATTATGCATGCCTACATAAATAACAAACCAAAATAATTTTGAATTGAAATGTTTTATATTAAATAGGTATCCGGTATAGTGAAATCATTCAAAATAATAACGATTGTCACTTGTCAGACCATAAATCATTACAGAAACAAATAACAATAATACAACTAAAATTAATATTTTGAGTACCCCCTAGGCTAGGCACCTATCTACCTATTTTTATAATTAAATAACTCATTAGGTACTAAAGTTGGTTTTGTTTAATGTGTAGGTAGTACTAGATACCTACGACTTCTGCACATGTCATATAAGCTTTAAGTAGCACTACTTGGTCGAGATTCTCTATCAAACTTATTAGCTTAGTTGAAGTATCCAAACTAGACAAGCATTGAATAGTTCAAGTGCCGATTTCAGAATTTAGATTCATTTATCTCAAGCTAGAAGATCGTGGATTATAGATTAAATGTATACAATAAAATATTTAACGACAGTATAGAACACCTGAAAAGTGGAATATAACAGATAATTTATTAACTTCATAAATAAAACACACATGCCACATATTAAGGGTTTTCCAGTCGGTAAATTTATAAGGAGTAAAAATTAGGCAAATTATATGGCAGGTACATACTCATGTCATGTTCAAATTATTTTTCAAAATAATGAAAAAGACGCCTTTAAAATTTTGAAAATTTTACCAATTAATATTTATATTTATTAGACGCAATATAATTTTTAAAATATATTTTTTGCGTGCTCTAAAATATACTTAAATAATATTAATTAAGTAAAACATAATTTAGTAATTTAGTGTCGTCAAGTTAGTGTGACTTTTCAATCAATTTGTTCAAGTTTTCTTTTAGTTTTCTTATATAGCTCATACTCTTATTGTGCCTGCAACCTTCTAGCTGGTAAAATTGTGTATTAATAATAAATAAATATAAAAAAGCGGGTAAGTGAATGTGACTCTGCTGTACAGTAGGTTACAAGTGGATCAATGTATAATGGATTGCATTAAACTTGAATTCAATGATATAATATCATTGCATAAGAAAAACGATTCTGAGCGGAGACAGTTTGTCAGTCTGGATATTTTATATTGTTATTATTTATTATAGCCGTAAGTTAAATTGATATTATAATATTACCTATAACAAATTTTGTTTCTATGGTGATATACAAAGCTTTAGAAATCAAAATCCCATTTTTAGCGGTTTTTTTTGTAATTTGTCGGTTGTTTTTCCTGTGTCATTAAATAATTATTGAGAAAATTGAAAAATGACCTGTTTAAAGTACTATCTTGATCTAATTTGTTAAAAGATAAGATACTATATGTTGAAATCAAAGCACTTCTGGTAAAAATTTTGTATACAGGATAAAAAAAAAACACCATTGTAAAACCACTAGCTTCCTCGCTCCGCTCAGAATCTAAAACATCATTCAATAATACTCAAACGTATAAATCGTACACTAACTACTAATAGTTTACTATAAGTAAGTACAATAATTTATTTTTATTATTTTTTTACATTATTAACATTACGTATAATATATTTATAATAATAATTATTTACAAAAATGGTCTCAAAAAATATTTTTTATGTTCCTACCTAGGGTATTACTTAAATATTAGACACACTATTTCTTTTCAAGTCGAGAACTGCCGTACAATTAAGTACCTACCAGTGGCGGTCAAATGATTTTGTCAGGGGGTGGGATATGGCTGATTTTTAAAATAAAATATTTTATCATTTAAAATATAACTTATGGTTATGTCTAATATCAATTTATAAATTATGGTAATTACAAACTTTATTTATAACTTAGATATACAGACTTTATATTAGTAAATCTATTTTTTGTTTTTTTTTGCGAATTCGTCCAGTACTTCGTTGGATGTTATATTTATAACCCCACGATGAACAGCCATAGTAAAAATATTATCGCTAAGTACACAACTTGATTTTCTGTAACGATATTAGTGATCTTACTTATTTTTTCATCCGCTGAGTGTTTAGAAGTAGAGCAACTTGCATCAAAATAGCTATTAATTTTCCTATTATTAAACATAATACCTAGTTATAAATATTGAAAAAAAATTCATGGAGGGAGATCTATTCCCCTCATCCCTCCCCACCGTTTGACCGCCACTGGTACCTACCTATCACACATAAATAATATATATAGAGTATTCTGAGTATAGACTATAGGACACAGGTAGGTAGGTACTTAGTTTCGGTAGCGGTGTCGTATGCTATCTACGCACTGAATGTTATCTACACATTGCTATTTACGTATAAATTATGTCGTATGCTATCTACGCACAATTAAAGTTGAAAAGTATTTTTCATATCAATAAAAAATGTTTCGAACGTATTTGTTGTGTTTATGGAGCGCCACCATTCTTATCTAATACACTCATCAAAAGAGTATATTGGTTCATAAAATTATAATGTAAAATTACAGTAGACTTTAACAACTCGTACAGTTCACGGTAAGGTACAAAGTTATATTTTTGGAATTATTTGATTACCAGTTCTATCCATATGAACATATCGGTAAAAAATTGAGCATACATAATATACCTAATAAACAATGTTAACATAACCTGTAACAACTATCAAGGATGTAGGTACGAAACAAAAACAATTCTAATCGTTATAACATAAAAAAATTAAAATTAGTTCATAATATAAATTACCAACATGGTGAAGTTAAAAATTAAAAGTTAAAACACATTAACTGAATTTTGTATTCCTATATATTATTATTGCGTTCATAATAAATTTGAAAATAATATAAAAAATGCCAACGGCACGTAGTGTTCCCAAGCGGTCACCCATCCAAGTACTAACTACGCCCGACGTTGCTTTTCTTCAGTGATCGGACGAGAACTGGTGTATTCAACGTGGTATGGTCGTTGGCATACGTCTGTGCACTTATTGCAACATTTAAAATATGTGATGGGTGACTAAATAGCAGGGCTTGAAACCGTTTTCAAAACCTATTTCAGAAACCGAAAAAAATTGGATACCGGTATTAAATTCAAAATCGAAACCGTAAAACATTGGAAGCCGGTATTAAATTCAAAACTGAAATCTGAAAAAATTGGAAATCGTTATTTTTTTTTAAATTCACGTGTTTTTAAATATTATGTAAATTCCATTAATACGCATAATTATTACTCATAATACAATTGAGATCATAACTAAAATGTTGATAATCATTTCATTATTCGCAAAAGAAAATTGGAAACTGGTATACATAACCGTAACCGAAATCGAAACCGGAATTTCTTAATACCGGTATTGCTCAGTTGAAACCGAAAAATTTAGAAACCGGTATACAAATATATGGCGACTTCTGTCGATAGTTATATTAAAATATTAAAATTACGCTATTACCTTCCTCCAGGTGTTCGGAGGGCTCTCGAGATCGTGTATTCGAGAATTAGACCAAATACACCGTACAATATAATTTTATGGAAAAAAGCACATAGAATGTATAAACTTACTGCAATCAACATAAAATATTTTATTATATGCCTTACCTGATTCGCAATTGTTTGTAGATAATATTGTAGGAGTTTTAGGTTTTAGATAAAACAAAGTAATACTTCAAAGTTCAAATACACAAATTGAATTAAAAAAACGCACTGATTATTCCTCGCACAAGGAGTCCAGTTGTCGCTCGTTGAAATCGGTTTTTTGGGACTTGAGAGGTTGTTACTCTGGTGGTTGGTGCTCATGCACTGATTTAAGGGACGACGCGAGGATGCTGACCAGAGAGTGGTGGGCGGCTTTATCAAAAAGTTATCGTGGGCCTGGGAACTAGATTATTCTTTGGCGTCAGCATAAGATAAAGTCACACACATCCTACGTAATACTGTTATAAGTGCTTGCCGATGTCTTAATAGTCAATTGTCGTTGTTAATGGTTTTATTTGATGTGAACGATTTCTACAAACGACAGTTGTTTATTATTCTGTAAAATTTTAGTTTATTATAATGGTGTGTGAGCATATCATTACAATACAAAATCGAAACCGAAACCGAAATTATTTCGATCGGTTTCAAGCCCTGCTAAATAGCTGTGCTCTAATTAAATGAATAAAATTGTTTTTTAATACCTTGTTAAAATCAATGTAACCATATTATAAGCATATGTACCTAAATTAATGTTTAATATCTGTAGCATGCATAGGGATTTTTAATGAGGAGCGATGGCCGATGTAATTTATTCAAGTGTAGGTACTTACTTATTTAAGATCCTCCAAATGATACGATGTAAAATGCTCTATAAAATTAAAGTAAAAATGAAAATCGATTAAGTTGATTTATAAGGTAGACAAATTATAAAAAATTTGAATATATAATAATAAATAATAATTTGATACAATTTCTAATTTGTTGAGCTGGTGACATAGTGCGTTGCAACAAAATGTTAAAAAATTCGGTATTACAGGGGCTGTTTTTATTTAAAATAATATTGACAATTGACAAGTGCGATTGTGCGAGTACCGCTCTGCTGTACAGTGGTTGTCGATCGGATTACTGTAATAGATATTGTGTTAAATTTAAATTAATATTATATCATTGTTAACCCACTGTGCATTTTAGGTTACAGAACATTGTTGCGATGTATGATATAAGTTTCAATGCTAACATCGCACCTCGACGTTACCAAAACATCGTGTTAACGGTTTAGTTTTACAAATATTTAAGTGGCTATTTTTTCTGATTTTCTGTAATGCGCACTTGTATTTGAATTCGATTACTAATGTTTGTGTAAGTAGTGGTGAATGCTAATGCCAATTTTTATACAATATTGTATACCTACGTTCTTACAAGTTACATTATGTTTATTACATATAAAACGCTTTAAGATTATCATTTTTGATTCTAAGGGGAGCAAGAATGCATTGATTTTACAATAATATTGTTTTTTTTTATCTGTAAATATTTTTCCTAGTAGAAATAATACTTTCATTTTCAATTTCAGCATTATCGCTTCTGGTGGGAAAGTGAATTTAGTATAGTATTAAATGATAATATAATATAATCGTATGGAAATAACAATTAACGATAATATTTAATATATATTACTACACTGATATATTATTGTGAAATTTGCAAAAAATACATATATAACTGTTAAATGAATTCCTGATCTATTTCCTATTTCATTGCTGTAAACAAATACATTTTATAATACTGTTGTTTAAGCATATATGTTATATTAATATTTATATTACAGTAAATTATAGAAAATCATATTATATTTTCTTTTGTTCGGTAAATTCAAAAAATATATTTGAGCGCCATTCCACAAAAATTGTTTATTGTTTCTGACTCTGAAGTCTGAAGTACCTTTTAGAATAAAATCATAAAAATATGCAAACTATTTTGTGTTAGAAATTAATACAAAGTTTCATAAATCTTGATTAAATAAAACAAATCTAAATTTAAATAAAAAATCTTTATTTAATAAAAATCTATATTTGCTTAAAAATCTTGATTGAATAAAACAAATCTATATTTAATATAATATATAATCTATATCTGATAAAAAATTAATAAAAATAACATATTATACAAATATAACAAATATGATGAAAAAAATGATAATCAATGAAATAACGTTTAGTTAATTCTTTTTTTTCATATTAATTATTAACATACATAATTTTATTGTATTAGTCATTTTAAAAAATTATATTCGTATTAACTATAAAAATATATACATTTTTAATCATTTGAGTTAGTTATATTAATCATTTTTATGAGCAATTACTTTAATTATTAAAAAAAAATATTTTGCCTTTACGGAGTAGGTTGCACATTTTTTTACGTCGGTTGCAATTAGTTGCTAAAAAGTTGCTAAATATTGGCACTGGTCCAGATTCAACAGGACAAAGTCTGGCGGCTGCATGAAGTTATCCCCCCGGATCTAAAAAAATTTTTTGCCATGACAAAGTAGGTTGCAATTTTTTTTATGTCGGTTGCAATTAGTTGCTAAAAAGTTGCTAAATATTGGCACTGGTCCGGATTCCATTGGACAACAAGAGGGGCGGGTGCAACTTGACGGACGTTGGTCGAATTACGTTGATCGGGAAAATAAACGCTGTAATAGTAGTGGAAATTAGTACTAATGTATTACACATAGTATTATACACGCTGTATAGAATTATTTTATACAATAATGTAAAATGTGTAGGTATAAAAAAAAATTTAAATTAAAAAAAATATTAAACAATTATTAATATTACTTCATATCTTCATTACTCGTCGCTGACTATTACTTTTTATTTTGTCATTTTTTATTTCTTCATATTTTATTAATAAGATTTAATTTTGAAACGGAAAGTCTAAGTCTAAGTTTTGTATGTAATTTCAAATTTGCATTATTTTATTTTAATAAAGGAGTTTTATGTTTGAATTTTATACCGTATAAATACCGTGATACCGTATACCCATGACATACCGTATACCCAAATAATCATGTGCAGTATACCATTGATAAAAAATAATACTCAATGATTATACTTCATATAATAATATGATAGGTATAATACAAAAATGTATTACACAAAAAAAAATAAATAATAAATAGCATAATTTAATAAACCTATTATTATAATACAAATAAAAATAAAATAAAATATCACTACTATAACACTACTTGTATATCACGGTGTCCGTGTACCAGGGTCGCATTGGCTAGTTGCTACTCTTCTTCAGTTTCGTCGGCGGTGCAGTGTCGGTGCCAGTCAGTGGTTTCAACGGCGGCAATATTCGACGACGGCCATCGCGAACACAGCATACGTTCCTGTTACATGAGTTCTGATCGGAAGCAGTCAAAGTTTTTTCAATGTTTCTACAACGTTTCTACAACGTTCGCACAATGTTACAACGTCCATATAAACTGAGTAAAAATCAAACCGTTCCGCGACGTTTTCTGCAATTTTTACTATCCAAATAACACTCTTTACGATCGTATTACATACAATAATAAATTAATTATTCAATTTGCACATATTAAAAAGTGGGTACCGCTAACGTAATGTAAATTACAAATTACTGTAACGTAATTACTTTTTCAGCAACGTTGTAGTGATTTCGTTACATTTTAGTAATTTAGTAATTTCTATGAAGCAATGCGTTATTTTCTCCGTTATTAAAATAAGTTATGAATCTTGAATAATATATATATAATATGACAAAACCTAGGGGCTAGAATATTTGAGAAAAATCAAAAACATCAAAAATATTATAAAAGATTCCCGGATTAAAAAATGTTATTAGCTAAAAATAAAAAAGAGTTCAGATTCAAAAATAAAATGTTATTAAAATTAATTATGGCTTACTCATAGCCATAATCTAAACTCTAAAATAGTAATTAATATTATTATTATTTGACATTTTCTACCGATATATCTGCTTCAATGTATACGGTTATACATCACCAATCACCAAATATGGCGTAGGTATAATACTTATACGTATTGTTTAAGTATGACATTAAAAATGCACAACATTAATGTTAGGGACTGACTGGGACACAGTCGGCTCACTATTGATGAAAAAAAAAATCGTCCCCATATTATTACAACCTAAACTTTTTGAACTCTATTTTTGATTTTGGTTACTCACCAATCACCATAATCAACAGGTGATAAATTAAAATGTATTAGTGGTAATATTAATTTGTTTGTTATTTTTATTGTACTTTAAATCATGAATCATAGATAATATTTAGAGTATAAATGTGATAGATCATTTCGCCCACGATCAATGTTATACCCTAACAATTTAAATAAGTATAACATTACACTATTAACATTATTAGTTATTCTACTTATATTGGTAGGTGATAGGTATAATGGGCTGATTTTGCATTTGGTTTTAAAAAAAAAATTACTTTATTTGTAATGACCTATTATTTAAATGAAAAAATAATGTAACGTAATAAAAATAATTTTGGGTGACGTATAGGTACAAAATTATATTATATATTATGTACCTACGTCAATGTCAATTATTTACATAATGTAAACGCAAATGTAATTTAAACATTGAAATAGATAAGAATCCTATTCTTATCCATCTCGAGGAATTTAAATACAAATATTTAATAATATACTTTATGAGTAATGTAATTTTATGGTACTCATTTTCAAAAGTAATTTACCCAACACTGCCTGTACATTAAGTGTTGTGTGGGCCACAATAATGGATGCGTTAAATTTGAATTCAATGATACGAACATTCCTTTCTCACAATACGAAAATCGATTCTGAGCGAATACGGACGGTCAGCCTAAATTACGAAGTATATTATAATTATAAATATTATAATAATATTATATTATATTACTGTAGCAACCGAGTTGCGTCGAGTTTTCAGCAACTGTTCCAAATTGTGTCCGAAAGAATAATATTGCTATTTGCTATGTTTGGTGATAAGCTCGTAGAAATTTTTGTATTGATAAATAACACAGAAAAAAATATTGTGGCATTTTAAACGACGACAAATTGTTTGGTGGTGGCGCAGGTCTACGGATGAGGTTTGAATAATAATTGCCTAGTATAAAATCGATTTCGATGCCACTGCATGTAAGTATAGTAGGAACATTAGCAACAACCTTGCTTACTACTATTACATTTTTTTTACTACATTTTCATTTTGAACATAATTAAGTAAATTGAAAGTTAATGTTTATTCTGTTACTAAGTTATAAAGTTAAATTATTCTCGTCGATGATACATCTCATTCACCATTCCATATTAAAACCAAATATTGTATTGTATTAAAAATACTTTGTTACATAATTAAAAACAAATATAATATGCTTGACGCTTGTAATTATCGTACATAGACACATAGTAGGTAATTATTAAGTGAAAATAAATACGTATATAGTACGTACCTATACTATATATCACCATGACAATATTTTTGTTTACAAATTACTATTAAATTAAAATAGTTTGTTTTCCAAAACAGTATGTTAACAGGAACTTGCATACTTATTAAAACTTATAATTGTGTAACTTATTTTACCTCTGTGAGTATATTGAACATTACAATTAAAAATGGTCGACAACAAAAATAATACAAGTGCCTATTACACCATTTTGATATGCCATTTTTCAAAGTTAATTATAATTTTTAAACCCTTGCATCTAGATAAAGGTGAATATAACGCGTTACCGACTTCCACGACCATTGGACCGAGGGTCCCAAGATTTATGGATGTTTGGGTACACGGCTCTTCTCCGTTGGATATAAATTTGGATAATGTAACGTCAATTATTCTTCCACCCCTTATTTGGTTGGAATCAGACACAATACCTTTAAAAATGTCTGTTAAAAATATAGGAATGACATGTACTAATACAATAATTTCACCAATAATACTAAAAACATTATTTTCATCAATAATACTAATAACATTTCACCAATAATACTAATAACGATAACAATAATTGGTAACAATTTAATCGTAATCAGATTTTATGTTTATTATAATATTAATAGAGTATATCGTATATTTTAAAGGTAATAAGTAGTATATTAATTACGTAACCTTGTAATAGTAATACATTTCTCTAAATAGAATAAAAAATAATATACCTAACTACTTATTTTATTTTAAATTCGAAGTTAGTGTCGATGCTGAATATTCCGGACCAAGACCTTCATTGAATGGTTCTATATTACAGTGCCCATACGAATTTTCAAGTTTTCATTTTCATTGGGGCACTAAACTTAAAAATGGAAGTGAACATCGTACTATGGGAAAATGGTAACATGATAATACAATTTTACGCTTTCGGTTACTGTTTGATTTTGTTTATGGCATTTATCATTTAATATGAACAGTTCCCCCATGGAAATACACGTAGTGTTTTATAATATCAGCTACTCAAATACTTGCGAAGCCTTCAACGCTGAAGATGGTAAACTTATATTGACGTACATGTGTAAAGTATGAATATTATATTATGGTAAAATAAATTTGGTGTCACTGACAATATTACATTTTAAGTTGGATCGTCATGAAAATGTCACGTTGGAAAATATGACGTCAAATTTAAATAAAATTAATAAACCAGGAGAATTAATCGAAATTGATTCGTTTGCATTATCAAATTTGTTCGATAATGACTTACAAAATTATCTCATGTATTGGAGTGCGTGTGAAGTAATTCACAAAAATACAGTATTATGGATGATTTCTTCAAAAGAAATTTCAATCAATGAATTACAAGTTCGTATTATCCTTACAAAAATATTATTTTAAATTTGATAATAATAAACCAACTAAAACAGAAGTGTCGTGAACAAAAAAATCTCAATATTATTCAAATTGAACCATGCATAATGTATTGTTAGTTGTTAGTACATAATACTATATAATTATTATATTTATGTATGCAAAGTGTACATAAAATATATTATTTTTAATTTAATTCACACAGATGTGTTTATTATTCACAACCGTATTTCATTATTCACGATTTGGCACGATTGTAAAAATATATTTATAGTATTGTATGAAAACAACCATTTTGTTTTTCAACAAAAAATAGTACCTAAGGTACAACTAAAAATAGAATTCATTAAAGTATTTATCAACTGATATTGTTTAAATTATTTATATCTGTGCCGATTTAGTTATCACGTATGCGATCTCTAAGAGGGCACAATAATAAGTGTATACTATCAAATTGTCGATTGGCCAAATTATCCGGAGGGAACAAAGTGCTACGCGTGACCCAGCATTCAATGGACCAAAAGAAAAGTTTGTCGGCGGTCGGAAAGGACAGTATTGCATTAGCAGCACCAGAACAAACAGATATACCGGGTAACATTGTAAAATCAGGTACATCAGCGCCAACAATTGAAACAGATCCGGAACCTAATAATACTAACATTAAAAGTGATGTAGTAAAAAAAGAACCGGAACCTAATGATAGCAACATTAAAAGTGACGTGGCCAAAAAAGAAACAGTAATTATTTCGGTAGTCTCTACCCCTCCAATAGCTAACCAGAAACTAAAAAATGAAAATTGGTCCAAAAAAGAAATAAAACCTACAAAATCACTTGATCTTGAAGATCAACGTAGAGATGTTGAATACATTTTGAACCTATCGAAACCTTTATGTACTAATAACAAAGAGAAAACCATACTAAATGATCCGGACCTGACAAAGGATATGGTCATAAGGTTCGTAAAAGTTCACGATTTATCATTATTATATATTTATACTAAATTTGACCAATGTCCACCTGAATTCAATCAGTTAAAAAGAGAATTCAATTAAAATTAGACATAAAGTAATGACACAATTGGTTGGGTTATTATTTTTTGAAGAGGAATCTTATGAAATAAATATGTTTTTACACACAACTGAACTTTAGTTTATATATACAATTGGTTCTTAATAGATAACTATAAAATAATCTATTAAAAAATTAATAATCATAAATGTTTTATATTTTACCAGTTTACCTGATACTTTTATTATTATTATTATTATTATTATCAACACATTTAGCTCCATCGACACTCTTATACTCGATTTGACGAATGATGATAAAGTGGATTTGAAATTTTCTCAACGGCCAGAGGTACAAAAAACCCATAGAGAAGGCGTTCGAATGAATACTACAGCTTTAAGAAGAGAAATGCATATTAAAAACAATAAAGATATAGTATCTACAAAATCTCATGATCTGGAGGATCAACGTGAAGAAGTGGTGTTGGTAACCGAGAATTTCGAATCAGATTTGAACTTAATTAAACCTTTAGATACAATTAATAATAAAGATAAAAACATACCGAATGATATGGAACCGACAAAGGATATGATTATAAGGTTCGACAAAATTATGATTTTTATGTTTATAATAAATTGTACGTGACCCTATCTAGATAGTAGATATCTCCCTATATTAAATTAGTAAAACCTAAATATCAACAGAACACTTAGTTTTATAAGAGACACTAATTTACATAAAACCATGTAACCAAAAATCTAAATAATTTTAATTTTTTCCTTTTTGTTATAATTGACTACATATTTATAAGTATTTACCTATAATGTATTATAATAATATTGTCAGTTTGTAATAATTAATCGCGGCCAATGACCTATGCAGTCGAGGCCTATTGTTCCTTATAATAAAAAAAAAAAAAATTAGTAAAAACTTATTCAATTAAAACCGGAAATCAAATAGAAATATAATGAACGAGGATTTTGTTTGTATGGAAAAGAGTTTAATAAAATAAATATGCCTTGTTTACACTTGCCTGAAATCTCTAATCTAAAAATCTAAAATTAATTCTTAACAATCAACTATAAAATAATTTATTAAAAGAAGAAGAAAAAATAATAATATTTGCTTTTTAATTTACCTAATATCGATAATTACAGCTCCATCGACGATCTTATGCTCAATATGACGAACGACGATAAAGTGGAGTTGAAATCTTCTCAACGGCCATCCGTGCTGATAACCCACAGAGAAGGCGTTCGAATGAATG
This sequence comes from Metopolophium dirhodum, assembly GCF_019925205.1. Taxonomy (NCBI): domain Eukaryota; kingdom Metazoa; phylum Arthropoda; class Insecta; order Hemiptera; family Aphididae; genus Metopolophium; species Metopolophium dirhodum. The sequence continues at coordinate 125,517,221 of NC_083560.1, forward strand.
CTACGGCTTTAAGGAGAGAATTGCATATTAAAAACAGACAACAAAAAAATAACGAGAACACGAAAAACAAAGTTTATAAATTTTAATTTTTCTTCTTGTGATGGGGTTATGATACTAATTATAAGCAATTTTATGTTTTGAGTAGTAACTAATAATATAAAAATGTTCTAATATTCAAACGTATAATTATTTTTTGTCAGCTATATCAAAATGTAGTAGATGTAAGAAGGTACCTTTACTCAATTATTTAACGCATAAAGATTGTAGGTAAGTACTTATTTTCTCAATATTTGTGCCAAGTACCTACCAAACATTTTTTTAAAAAGGCCAATTTTTTCATTACCTATGTATATTTTTATCAGCGCGTTCCTTTTAAAATAAAGGTAACACCCGATTTACGTTCCAAGTTGAATAATTAAACATATTTTTTTAGTGTGGTTTCCAAACTAATTTTTAATTTTTTAAATACATTTTTATTTTTCACGAAAATACTTAATAATCTAATATTACAACAATTTACTTATTTAACTAATACTTAAAACAAGTTAATAATATAAGGCCCCTGCAAATGTGTCATTTTTAAGGAGTTGTATTTAGGCAATTATTTCATTTCTGCGATTACTGATCGTCTTTGTTGTGTAGTAAATGATCATTATTGTGTGTATACTCCCCTACCATCACCCGCAATCCGGATCAATTTACTCTTCATTGTCATTTCTTATCTGGTTTATGGTCGCACGCACGCACATGCCCAAGTAATTTAAAGTCATTAGAAAACAAATTTATGGACGTAAAATAGCCATCGCACTGACAAAAATTAAAGTACTTCTAGTGGTTCGATTTAAAAAATGTAAAGATGTATGTGTTGGTAAACAAATTTACTTTGCATCTGTCGAAGCATTTTTTAAATTTTAGCAATTCCTTGACGAGAATAAATATTTTACATTTTATAAATTTATAAATTTTTGATATTGAATATATTAAAAAATATGCTCTGACTAGTAGTACTAGAAGTACTTTAATTTTTGTCAGTCGCTAAGGTCGTTTTGATGAAAAATTAATAGGGTTTGCGGGGGCTTTAAATAAAATATTTCATATAAACATGTTATTAAATATTATATTTTGTAAAATGTTATGGACTATATGGACTTCCTAATCGATAAGTAGTACATCATAGTACATGCTTAAACCACAGTTTCAATAATTATTTCATAAACAAATTGTAATTTTGCTGTTACATTCGATTACTTTCAAATGAAAGTATAGGTATGACTCATATATTATTTTATAGTATTATTATTGAATGCTTAATGTTAAAAAGGTGGGCTAGTGGGTGTCGCTCTGCTGTACAATAGGTTACAAGTGGGTCACTGTAATGGATGGTGTTAAATTTGATTTCAATAATACAATTATATCATTGTATAAGAAAAACAATTCTGAGCGAAGACGGCCACTCAGCCTATGATTTTAAAATGTATATTTCATGATATTATTGTGAATAAAGTAATTATTTATATATAATCTATTTACGTGGAACCTTAAGGTTAAGCTAATTAGCTATAAAAGATGAATATTTAATAAATTTTTAACTACAAAATAATTATTAAATTTTATATTTGATAAATGTTGTCAAAAATTGAACTTTAAACTTTAAACATTCGTCATTCAGTGACATTTTCATGTATCTACAGTTATTCGTTTTTAAATTACAACAAAATAACAAAATCGTGACATGAGAAATCGAAACATGAATATCCAATGTTGTAAAACTACAAACGCTCAAATCTTAGATTTAAAAAGTAAATTTTTTTTGAATTTCTAACTCAAAATAATTTGCACATTTTTGTGATTTTTACTTTTATCAAAATTCGAACTTTAAATGCTCATAATAAAAATTTGTGACTGGATTTTTAATGTTTTTCATACATTATTGTAACAATATATTAGGAGCCTTGAAAATATCATGGTGTATAGCAAATGCTGTTAAAAACATTCAGTACAAATTTCATGTATCTACTATCATATTTTCTAAATTTACACTAAAAACAAAAATCGATTTTTTCAAAAACCGATTTTGCGTAAAAATTTCCTGTTTTTCTTAATTTTTTTTTAGTTTTCCCCGGCGTTAATGTTGAAATTGTTGGTAGACCGTGGAGTAATGGTAAGATTTTTTTCTATGAAAATTATACAAAAAATGTTTCTTCCACTTATTTTTAAGTAAAATATAATATGGCAACCCAAATGTATGCCCATTGGAGGCATTAAGTATACGGTATTCAATCCACAGAGGCGTGTCCAGGATAAAATTTAGGACAGACCCGGTTGTAACAATATATTAAGATCCTTGTTTTAAATTTTCAAGCTCTTTTACCCAACGAATAAAATGTTATTAACATTCATAGAAAAAAAAACTAAAAAAATTGGAAACTGAAAATGTTAACAGTTCCCGTAAAAATTCCCGGGTTTCCTTAATTTTTTTTTCTCGTCGCTTTTGAAAACTTCTGGGAGTATGGAATTTTGACCTCTTCAATGCATCAACTAGATTCACTATCCCATCGAACAAGATACTGAAATTGAAAATCAAACCATTATTTCGACTAATTATTGTGTACACAGACACAAAAAAAAATCTAATAAAACAATAAAAATAAATAACTAATAAGATAATAATTTAGTACAATATGATTAAATTCTAGTGAAAATAGTATATTAGTATGTATGACGTATGTATATTGTATCTACCATCTATCGTCTAACATCTATCATCTAACCAGACAGAGTTTTCGACTAGGTATTGTCTGTTTTTAGAATATTTATAGGTACCTACCTGGCTACCTACAATTTTATCGCCGACAGATGACGAGTGTCTACGATGCCAAGTGACAACCACAATATTAATTGTTATCGAATCTAATATTTTTTTTACCATTCATATCATTTTTGCTATTTGGTATGTAGTTCATACCAAAATTAAAAAAAAAATTAGCACACCTAGTACTAAAATAATAATTATAAAGTATCCACAGAAATAGAGGCTGACACGCCGTCAGAATAGTTTTTCATATGCACTAATTTATCGTAAATTCAAATTTAACACATCCATTACAGTACCTAACCTACTTGACACTCGTAATTCACATATTATATTTAATGATGATTGATGAGGTACATTCGACACTTTTATAGAGCAGAGCGAGTATAGTGATATCCTCAGTTTTTATTATTTTCATATTAAAAACAAGCATAATATAATGATTCACAATTAATTATTGTTAATATCAGCATTTGTGTATAACAGTAATCCTCTAGTCCTTCTCGCAAGTTTTTCACAGTGAAGCCCAGTATTTCTATATGTACGAAAATAAAATAATGCAGGCGGGCAGGTCCGAGCCCTGAGTTAATTTTTTTCGGCACACCACAATTGATTGTGGTCATTATGATACATAGGTACAATTGATACAATAACAACTGATTTTACAACCGATCTATAACCACATAATTATTCCATGCCCTAACTTCTAACATATACAATATGCAGGGTGCAGCTGATAAAAATACACTACCCGTATTGGTTCATTTCCTTGCTTGATACGAGTTAGTTCAGACTTATCTCAGAAAGTTAGAATGAAAATAGATTAGAACGACCGTATGTCTGAATTTACAGCTACTTGAAATTATTTGATTTTAGTTACTATAGATTCGATATTAACTGATTGTAAGGAGTTCTGTATAGGCAACTTCCTATAACTAAGTGCGTGTTGGGTAATCGTGTGCGTACTGCATAGTAAAAGACTATTCGAGTGTGTGACAATAGTGTAAATTAAATAACAGAGTCCCCCGCACGTATTATGTAACGTGTATAGTGTAGGTACACGAATATTAATTATTTTGTTTTCTTTCTACAAGTTTCAATTATTTTTACAATTGCATTAAGTATTAACTAACCTATTTGTCCGATAAAACTTCTGAAAACATTTGAATTCGTCATAGCATTTATTTGAATACAACTTTCTTACGTTTTACAATTATTTTGTTTAGATTAACCTAATCATAGCTACCAAAACTATAGACCATCTCCGCTCAGCACCGATTTTCGTATACGATAATAGTAGGTACATCATAGGATTAAAATTTAACACAACGATTTCAATTTACAGTGTTTAAATCAATCACCTACTACTGTAGAGTACCGAGCGGTTACCTACTTGCCCTCTTTTGTACTTCAATATTATAAACATATTTTAAAATAAATTCTCAGTTAAAATATTTTTAAAATTTTATCATGTATAAGAAATGCCATAATATAAACACTTGGTAATACTTTAAAATTTCAATTATCTATATCTATAAGGTTTTTTGAGTTACACCAAACAATTACATTTATCATTATTATTTTTCAGTTAAAATTCATAAAAATTAGTCGTATCATATTTTTAATTTGACATTATAATAGAAGATTACAACTTCTACCATAAACAATAGCGGCGATCTGCAAGTTGACACAAAGGGACACAATGAGTCGACTCGTTTTTTTTTTAAATTGCATCATCAGAAAAAAAAACATAATTATAAATTTTTAATTTATATCATATGAAAATGGACTTACATACTTTATTAGTGACATACAATACTATAGTGGTCGTTGCTTGCTTGTCGTGTTCAACTCGCAAATCGTTATATCGACTTATCGTCGTTATCGAACGTGCTTCCAGATCCGTCAATGCGATAAATATAACCGTTTGATGAACGACAGTCTGGTGGGTTTTAATGGTGAAATGATTGTTGAAGATAATCTTTCGGGCGTTTTGTCCGCTTATTTATGTAGCGTTCCGAATTTTTTAAATATACCAGTTACCAACTGTGAAAGTAATTAAGTGAACGATCCTTTTCTGCACTATGAATAATGAAAAATAAGCTTCGTTGTTATGTTGTATGATGGGTGAATAGGGTCAGTCTTGACTGACATCTCTATCAATACTTCCAATAGAGTGTGACTTGACAATGAACTTTTCATTTGAATACGTCATAAGACAATTTGCGGAGGCAAGATACAGAAAAAAGTTTTTAAACATTGATTCGATTAAAATTATATTATATTATATTATTTTTGTCACGATTGGACCGAAAGTTTAGTTTTCCATGACGGTTGAAGCGTTGGAAAGCGACCTTTTTCCGTCCAGCGGGCGGTAAAGTGGGAATCCCCATCATAGTGCCGGATTGTTTTAATTTTTTTAAATATTTATTTTTCAACTAAAAAATTATTAAAATACTATTTTGAACACAAATTTGAATTCCTAATACATTTATACTTGATGATAAAAAACTATGTTCTTCAAAGGAATACCTACAGTAAGATATAATATGTGCAGTTAAACTGAGATTTTGCAAAACCACGTCGCTGTTACTCCGCCTTAATAATTATTACAAATTTACTAAATCTGAATAAAAAAATTTAATTGTTTTGGGTGAAAGGGCCAAAAGTTATAGCCCCCATTATATTATAACCATAATCCGGCCCTGTTATTGGGTATTAAATTCATCCGTAAATTAACGATTTATCGTCAATCAAATTTTGATATTTTGCTGTAATTCAAAAACGAATTACCGTATATACATGCAATTTTCATCAAGTGTTTATATATGAATTTTCTAAACATGATTAAATTTTAAAATTATAACTCTTATTGAGCAAAAAAAGTACCAACTAGATCCAATTTGCTATACTAGAAACCACTTCTAAAGTTGAAAATTGAAGCATTTTTACTTCTCCAGAAGGTGATGACGGACAGGGGAAAAAAAAATACAAATCATTGTAAAATCAATAAACGTATTCGTTTTCAAGTATGCTTCATGAATGAGATGACAAGCACATATTCACCGTCAATTTTTAATGAAAATCTCGCAAAACCATAAATTGTTTTTTTCGAATTGTAATTAATGTATTAAGCAATGGTGCGTTGGCACACTCACGTATCCGTCACGCATCATTTGTTACTTATATAGGTAGCTACATTTCTATTATTTTTATTTATTACGCCATTGTCGACATATTTTTATTGGTATAGGCATTGTCCTCAAAATATAGCGGACATCTTGACCAAGCTATAATAAGTAGTAGACCAATAAATATGGGTAATAAATAATAAAGAATAAGATGATTTATAGTAATTTATATCAACAAAAGTTCGAGTGTGGCTTGAAAAAGTTATACCCGTCAGGTACACAAGTCTTGGAGAACTTTTAAACTGATAAACATCATTTCAGTACCTACCTGCACACGAAATGATAACACATAATTTCCTTTCCGAAAGATTTTATGAAAACTAGTCTCGGTTACAACTTACTATTAATATTATTAAATCAATTATTGACCTGTGCTTTAATTAATATCAATTAAATATTATCAACTCAATTCTCCTTTTTTGTTTGAATAGCAAAACAAACTAATTGTTTTGTATTATTCGATAGATGATGTAAAAAAAAATATTTCTTATTTGTACTATCACTAACTTTAGATGTTTAATTCCGGAAAACTTTATAACTAAAATAAAAGACAAATAACGTACCTATTTAATTATCAGGTTTTTATTTCATTAGGTCGATACTTTATTTACTTAATTAATATGAATACATGTATGATTATAATGTATAAAGTTTATTATTGTTCAAAATACATACTGTACAATATACAATATACATACTTCTAAGTTATAGTATATCCAATTATGTATCTACTTGTGTGGTTGCTTGATATTTTTAAAGTAAAATAAAACTAGGTATAATTCTTAGTTTCAGTTGTCATGATCAGTGATTTTAGATTGAACATTTGCATATCAATATTCATTGAAATTTGAAACTATTAATATAAAAAACAGAAACTTTTATAACATAATGTTTAGTTATTATATCTACCAGCTACCACGGGTAATAATTAGTACACTATTTACTTATTAGTCAATATAGGTGTATCAGTATATCTAATAAATTAAATAATAATAATAATAATAATCTTATTAAATCGTTTTTTTTCTTTTGTTAATTTTTCATTAGTGATCAAGAATAACATATTCAAACAGCCGGCAGCCCTACAGTATTGGCACACTTGGAGTTAATACTAACTGCTTCTATTTATTTCACAAATGTTTCTATTATTACTTATATTAACTGAGAAGTCTAGAACCAGAATTTAGGTATATGCATTTAAAGTAAAATTATGCAATATGGAAATCAAAATTGAACAAATATGAAGGTACCCAGACAGCATTTTGTAATGATATTATTATAATAGTATTTTTTTTTTTTTATTCATGGTACAGCATCAACTGCTAAGGTTATTAGCTTGCAACAAAAATTGGTAATTAGTACATAATAGAGTATAGTTATACAATAAATTCTTAAATTAAATTATACATATCAATTTGTTTTAAAAATATGATTATTTTGTTGGTGTTGTCATAGATAGGGCTGAGGGCTTCAAAGAGGTTGTCGGGGAATTTTAGACTTTTTCTGGTATCTGTATGGATACGACAGTTGATAAGGAGGTGCTTGACTGTGAGAGGTTCTTCGCAGGTTAGGCACATTGCTGGTTCTTCTCTGCGTATAAGATGTCCATGGGACATCTTTGAGTGACCTATAAGTAATCTATTGATAACTACTTCATCTTTGCGATTTGATGTATGGGGTTTAGGCCAGTATTCAGTAGTATTTTTTATTTCTCTCAGTTTGTTATTGGATGTACGACGCCATTCAGATTCCCATAAATTATTACAAAAGGTTTTGACATTCCTATGGATGTCGATGAGTGAGGAGTACGTGTGTATTTCGGTTAGAGGGTTATTTACTGCTTCACGAGCTACTTTGTCAGCTTATATATAATAGTATTATAATAACGTTATACTAATATTATTTGTGATTAAAATGTTATAATAATATTATTAAACAAAAAGTATATATATACTGTATAAATTATATTTATATTAAGTATAAATATGCATTTATAAATATTGCATACTTGATCAAATATTATTTTAAAAAATAAATATTATATTAAATCTGAAATCAGTTGATACTAAACTATTTTATGAAACACTCAAATAATTAAAATTAAAACAAACTTTTAATGGATTCTGTGAGTGCTATACGATTTTCCATAATGATCTCCACTAGACTTTCAACATTTAACAACAAGGTCAATTGTTTTTTATCTTCGCTGAAATCGATTAATACTTAAGCTTACCTGACCCAGAAATAGGTAGCGACACTGCACAGTGCTCAGATTGAAGAGCACAGTGTTAGAGCCACATATGTTTGGAAAACCTCGTTATAAAGACCACTACACATTAAAAAGATTCTATATAGGTACTTTTAAGAATGACTACTGCCCTTTCTAATTATTTCGACAGCGTTATTTTGACTGTATAAACCTATGCAGGAAAAATGAAACAATTTTCTGCAATTTCACGACGCATCGATTTAAAGAAATGTTTGATACACGATGTCAGTACAAATTTTGCTTTATTTGCTATAGTTAACTCCTAAAAACCAACTTCTGTAACAAATCATAATAGTAAATCAATCAAAAAATATTTTAACAATATTTTGATGTGATTTATTTATTTTTATTTCTCTAGCCTCTCTTATACTCTTATCATACCTTAATACCCTACAGACATACAAATAATAATTACATACAATTCGAATGCAAGTATTAATTGTTTAGGAATTGTAATTAATAAAAATAAAGAATTATACCAACGTTTACAATGTGGGTTTTTGAGTTTATTTCAGTGAATGAATTGTCCTATATTAGCCTATATTATGTTCAATAGGTATATCGTATGTGGTATGTTCACGCGGCTAATTCACACGATACCATAATAGGTACCTAACTACTCTGAGTACTTTATATACGGTTTATACGGTATATTAATAAAACATTATCAAAATTATATCAAAAATGGGAATTGCGTAAAAAGTAAAAAGTTTTTTTTGTTTAGTAGAATTTCTTTACTGCGTGCACTAAAATAAAAATACATAGTATGAGTTCTTAGGTAGGTACTTAATATTCATTGCATGTTTTCGTGGTAAACTGTAATCGTCTATCGACACTGTTTTTGGTGGGTATACTGCATTATTGCAAGGAGTATATTATCATGTTAAATTCGAACGCGATAATGATCGCATTTGAATAATAATAAAGACAATAATATTAAAACAGCACTTCAGTAAAGTTATTACCACAGAAATGTCGTTTATCAAACTTTAATCATTCGTGCAACCGTATAAGGTGGAATAGTGAGTCAACCTTTTCGAAATTCGTTAAACATTTTAAATAATAATTATTATTTTACCTATTATTTAGTAAACTATATACAGTCCGATCACGGATCAATCCAATGTATGTGATTTTGTTTAACAATTTAAGTTACCTACTTACCTACCTAGTTTTTAAAGAAATAACAAAACGATAAGTAAATCATTAACAATAGCTAAAATTATTGTACTTAATATCTACTATTCACATTTATAAAGTAACAATAATTATAGAGGTTTTGAAATCATGTTAAAACCGGTAAAATAATTATTTTAGTATATAGGTTTAAACTTTAACAGTAGATAATCAAATTAAAGCAAATAGTAACCCACCTAAACGGTAGGTTCTCAAGTTCCATTGATATTAAATTAATTTGTTCAAATTCTTATCTTCTACTAATTGAAATTGTTATAACAAAAGTGTGTCAATAATTTATTTTAAATTTACTTAATATTACACTAAATTACTAAAAATATACCAATTCAAAATTCAAATATATATTTGACTGCAAACAAATGAACATGGTAAATATAAATTTTCAAATTAGAGAATAAAATGTATTAAAAATGTATAGATAGATACAGCGTTTCTTAAACTTTTTTATCCGTGGAACCCTTTTTGACGTCCACTTTTATCGTGGAACCCCTACTTTGTTTTCTAGCTTTTAAGCTTTTTGTTAGGATTATTAGCAAAAAAAAAAATATAATTATTTCATATAGGTACTTATATTGTGTTACTTAATTAAAAGGTACTTAATTAAAAAATATGTTAAAAAAAATAATAAAAATAATAAAAATTGTATATAATTTTACTTTAACAATAATTACTTAATGAGATGCGTGAAATTGCTTTTTATTATTACAAATATTTTTAATATTGGGCTTTATTGATGAAAGTTGTAATAACATATTAGGTTCGGCATCAAGTCTGTTGCGGTATTTTGTTTTTGTCGATACATAGGTAGAGAACCCCGTTTCACACATATACGTGGTTGCAAATGGTAAAAGTGCCAACACGGCTTTTTGTGACAGTTGAGGATATTCATCTTTTGAACTGCACCAAAATTCTGCTAATGGCATTGATTTAAATTTTTCTTGCAGCGATGAATCAGATGTAAATTCAATAAAGGTTTCATATTCTTTTGCTGACATGGCTGGAGGTCGTGTATTGACAATAAATGGATTTTTAATCCACAGTTCATTCTATCTGATAGAAAAACGTCCTCGTTTATACGGCTTACGGTATTTATGGTATACCGTTTATACTAGTGGTTCCCAAAGTGAGCGACAGAGCTATCCAAGGGGCAATGAAAGTTATAAGCTTAATTGGGGGCATTGGATTACAAAAAGAAGAGAAGGGTGACTGTTTCAATATTTTTCAACAACATTATATAGTACAAATTATTGTACATGTGTATTTTGTGTTTTTAGAATAATCATTCGTCGTCTGTCGATGAATAACAAGTCGTTATCGAAATAACATTTATAATATTTTGGAGTGATCTATATATTATAACTAACGTCCAAGGAAAGATTTCAAGCTTTCTGATGGCTGCACAAGCAGATACCTATACTGTATCCTGGATTGTGGGCTTTAATTTGTACCAAAACTTTTTTCTTAACGTGCTGATAAAAAAGGAACTGTAAGTTTGATATTTACCTTCAAAATTATATTCCTTATCATATTTTTTGTTTTTAGGTTAATGTATTGGAAGGACATCCATACATGCCAACCCTGGCAACTAGTGGTTTAGATAAGACTGTTAAAACATGGGAACCTTTAAATATATCTCATCAGTCGAAAAAAAAAAGCTCAGACTGGTAAATTGATGTACGTACATACAGAGTATAACAGGAAGACTTGACAAATGATAACTTAAATTCTAAATAATATTATAATTTTTTTTTTATTATTATATTTCAAGTTGTAATGCGTAAATGCGTTTTTGTATATTTAAAAATGTATTTGAAATGTAAATATTATGTTCATAATATGAATATAAAATTATTTAATAGATAAAAACTAAGCTAATATTATTATATTAATCGTATTATATTGCATATACGGTCTACGTTATTATGTTAAATATGTATATATGCAGTTATTGAAGATAAAATTTAATAAATAAATACAATTTTCAACTATTAGTTTATTTATTTGTCAATAAGTTATTGATATATTTTAATATAATTATAATTATAACTAGCAATATTTTTTAGACTTTCGTTTATGCTTATGAAAAAAACAAATAAATGTTGACCCAACGATAAACATTTTATTGACATCTATTCAAAAAAAAAACTGAATTAATTTGACATTTCGGTACTTTTTTTTGCTTATGTAGGAAAACTTGGAAGAATCTAATTGAGAAATGTTGTATTAAATTTTCAAATTTTTTTTCAAATAAATACATTTTTGTATGGATTTCTAACAAAAATAATTTGCAAATTTTTATGATTTTTTGAAAATTCTTACTTCAGACGTTCATAAAAAATTATTTTGGATTTACGCTCAACTCTTTTTTGATTTCCACCAACAACTTATGAGGAACCAACCTTGCATTTAATTTTCAAGTTTTTTGAAAGAGCGACCATTTAAAAAAAAAAACTAATAAATATTAAAATGATCCGATGTCTATAAATAGCTCAAAAAGCGTTAAACTTTTTTGAAAGATGTATGATGCATAGAAATTGATTATATAAACATTCAGTGAAAACGTCATATTGTGTCAATGATTATACCAAACTTTAGGATAAGTAATTACTAGAAATTAAAATCTAATTTGTCGAAAATTGGTTTTACGTAAGAACCTTAGTTTTCCCTTAATTTTTTTTTTTGTTTTACTGAAGCTTTAAAATACTATTTGGAGTATTAGATTCTGAGCGAAGCGATGAATGTATTGATTTTATAATGATGTGTGTTTTTGTTTTTTTTTTTTATTTTTGTGTCTGTCATCACCTTGTAGGACAGTAAAAATGCTTGGATTTTCTTCAACAGTAACTTTTCTGATAGGAAAGTGAATCTAGTTGGTACTTTGGGGGGGTCAAAAGTAAAAATTTCCCAGTAGTTTTCAAAAGCGACGTGAAAAACAAAAGAAAAATTAAGGAAAAACGGTAATTTTTACGCAAAATCTGTTTTCGAGAAAATCGATTTTGGTTTTTGGTGTAACTCTAAAACAAATGAACATACATGTATATACATGACATTTTCACTGGTTGTTTATATTAGCATTTTCTATACACCATAACATTTTCCGAATATTTTGACCTATTTTGAGCTGTTCATGCATTTTCATGCAGTTTTCATTTTTTTTTAGTTTTTTTTCTATAAATATTAATAAAATTTTATCTGTTGGGTAATAAAGCTTGAAAATTTAATAGAAGGCTCCTAGGTTATTGTTTCACTAGCAGATGAAAAAATTAAAAATCCTTAGTCACAATTTTTATTTATAAGCATTTAAAGTTCAAATATTGACAAAATACGGAAAAATCACGAAAATTAGCAAATTATTTTGAGTTGAGAATTCGTAAAATTTTTTCTTTTTAAATCTAAGATTTGAAAATGTAATACGAGATTATCCATAAGTTTGTTTACTATATCAAAAAAAAAAAAATGTCTACAAGAAAGTCAAATTAAATTTTTATGAGCGTTTGAAGTTTATATTTTTACAACATTTGATATTCCCTCGATTTCTCATGTAACGATTTTCTTATTTTGTTCTAATTAAAAAACGTATGACTGTAGATACTTGAAAATTTCACTAAATGTTTGTATTTGCATTTTCTATACACTATAACATTTTGAAAATAATTCGACTCTTTTTGATCTGTTTACGGACATTGTTAGTTTTCAATTATTTGTTTAGTTTTTTTTTTCTATAAATATCAATAAAATTTTATTTGTTGGGTAAAAAAGAGTGAACATTTAATATAAGGCTCCTAATATATCGTTCTAATAGCAGTTGAAAAATATTAAAAATACTTAGGCACAGTTTTTTTTTATAAGCTTTTTAAGTTAAAATTTATAAAATGTTCAAATTTTATAGCTAAGGATTGAAAATTTAAAACAAGGCTCCTCGTTAATAGGTTTTATATATTACTTAATTCACAATAATATCATCAAATATACTAAAAGTAGTGGATATTTTTACTTTTGACCAATCACAATATAGATTAACTAATAGATTAACATTAACTTGTATAACTTAAAGTATAACTTAAAAGTGTTGTGAAATATTTGTGTTTTATAACACTTGAAATGATATTTAAGTTGAATATTGATATACTAACAAAGGAGCCAGGGGGATAAATGTTTTACTTTTAACCCACCAAAGTACTAAATGGATATCAATAGTTACCAAAAACCACCCTCAAAGTTGATGATCGAAATATTTTTACTATTATAAAAATAAAAATAAAAACAAAAAACACAAATCATTGTAAAACCAATACATTCATCGTTGCTCTAAGAATCGACAAAAATATAAAAATAAGCTGAGAAGTTTGATTTATTACCCGTTGGCGATACTATTGCGTCATAAGTCATAACCATAACTCATAGCCAACTGTAATGACTAATGAGAGATAGAAATCAATAAACCCCGCCATATATATACTACAGCCGCGAATTACAATGTAGGTATAATCCTATTTGTAAAGTCAGACGAAATTACTTTTTTTTATTTTTTTCCCCGTTTTGACTTTTGATAAATCGTCCGTCGGGCGGCCGTCCGTTGATAAATCGTCCGCGGAATAAACGAAACACAAAAAGTCAATATTATACGCGGCCGTGTAGAAGTAATGTCTATTGTGTATACCTGTATACGACGACAATGCGTATGCGAGCTTTTTTGGCGTATATTGTATAATAATAGTAATTATTGTCAAATGAAAGACAAATTACCGCAAGTCGTCGCTCGACGACGGATAACCCATCCAGATATATCAATATATGAATTTTACGCGTATTAGCTGTATTATAGTACTATTATAGTGTATATTATTATTATATACAACGTAAAATGACATTTGGCGAAATTCAATTTCGAAAACCTGTACGTCTATTAAAAACAAACTTCTCGCTGTAATAAATAATTTAAATCTACCACGTACACATTAATATCGGTAGGTACGTAAAACGGGTATTGAAATCCGCTTTGGGGAAACCGATTTGAGCTGGAACGTTAATTCGATGGTTGATGCCCAATATCAGTCCTCAATTATTTTTCTAATTCATCGTTTTATCCTCGCGTTACGATCATCAAAAATCAGTTACATATAAAGTTTAATCAGATAAAATATCTGTTTAGTACGCGTCGTATAATTACCTTTTAGATATACCTATTCACGATTTTTAATAATGTATTATGCTGAATGTAACAATTTCTATTTTTACTGAGCTTAAAATGAATTCCTAATTTCCTATACTTAAAATTTTTACGTTTTCCTATATAATTTCCTATGTATGTATAGGTAGCTTAAATAATTATTGTTTAACTATATAGGTACATACTATTTTAATAATTATTCTTTGTACTGAGTTTCGGTATTTTTACGTTATCTATACAATAAGTTGAGTTAAATAGTTATCCGATATATTATTTTTAATTTAATTTATTTAAAAACGAATGGATAAAAAAAACTAAGCTAAGTAAATTAGTTTAGTGGCGTCATTTTAATATTTATCATGGGTCACCCATGATAAATAAAATAATATCAAAACATCTTCTCCATTAGACAATTTTAAAAAAATGCCAACGCACGTAGTGTTCCCAAGTGACTACCTAAGTGATTACCCATTCAATATGTGAACTAACTGCTCCCGACGTTACTTAACTTCAGTGATTGAACGAGAACTGGTGTATTCGACGTGGTATGGTCGTTACTCGTTGGCATACGGATTGGCATTTATTACAAGATTTAAAATTTGTGATAGGTAACTAAATAGCTGTGCTCTAATTAAATAAATAAATAAAATGTTTAATACCTACCTAGTTAAAATAAATATTAATACCTAAATAATTGTATTGATTAATACAAATTATTTGTATTAATCATCGGTAACATGCACATGAGCTGCAGGATTTTAGATTTTTTTAAAATATTTTTTTGTGTCTGTCATCACCTTTTAGGACAGTAAAAATTCACCGAAAGACTAATAGGAAAATAAATTACTATGGCTAATATAGTAATATATATGAATAAATTGTATATTATTTTCAAGATCATAATTTTACAATTACAATTTATGAATAAATGTATAAATATAATGATTTATGAAAGACCAAATTCTTGAGATGGTTTTTACTATTTAGGGAGTATCCTGTAAAGATACAAACTTCTGTTCTCAAATGACAGCCCCTCTTTTATAGATATAGACGTACAATAATAATATATAGAGGATAATATTTCTAAAAATGTATATTTTCGTAAAACCATTTTTAAGGACTATTATACCCTTAGTAACTAGTATGAACATTTTAATAACTGAGAAACTATACTCGTTCGAATATTGAATTAGGTAGGCACCTACATAAATGTTTTCAAAAAATTATCCACTTACAAATGTATAGTAAAAATGGAAGGGTTTACATTTGAAAAACAGAAGTTTGTACATGACCACATGACACACCTTAAGTAAAACAAAAAAATTAAAGAATTTTTGTATATGGTCTGTGTATTTTTAAGAATTTCAAAAATCAGAATTTAAATGCATTTATTATTTAAGGAAAAAATTGGGGTGAGCATGGTTTGTGAGTCACCCTGTACATAATGTAAAGTTATTGATTAGGTGTATTGTTTTAAAAATGTATCGGCCAAACTACCAAAGTACATTACCTATTTGGCTATGCCATATACACAAATTACATTATATACCTAGTACGCCGTGTCCTCGCAGGTCACAACTATACCTAGTAAATTCTAATTCTTCGGAGCATTTGATAGACAACTTTATGCATTCGTTCATTGACCATTTCATTGGGTGTAACGCTTAATTCGTAAATTATTATCATTGTGAATAAGTATAGATAAAGTAAACGTATAGGACTATTTAAATTTTATGCACACATATATGCAAATACAAATTTACATGTCACGTCAGAAATCAACTATAGGCATACATGTAAATATATTATCTATGTCTGTGACAGTGAAAAAATGTTTCTATTTTACAGTCAAACGGATGTTTTTAATTAAAATTCCGTAGTCCGTTCTAACTTCTATTACTATATTTTTTGGGGAGAGCAAAATACTAAATACCTCAATTTACAGTCATTAAAATGTAAAAATCTTATATCATTAGCAACTTAATATTAAATTTCAACAATTTTAACGTTATGCTATAAATTCAATATTTTGTATTTATTAGATACTATTCTGTATACATAATTATTATATACAGTCATTTGTTTATACTTACAATTTTCAATATATAACTTACTAAAATTAACTATAAATAAAATCCAAAATTCTTTTTTTACTGCCAGCAAACATATCAATTACTTCATCAACTTGAATGACTATGTCTACGCATATTAAGCAGCGCTAACCCAACTAAGCGTTCTTCGGCCATATTCGACCTCAACCAAGTTTTAACACAACCTTTCAAATTAATATAGACAGAATAGTTATTCTGTGATATAAGATCAATTCTTGAAAACGTCGATGAAATAGTTATTGATAACGTCCTGATGACATTAATAAGTTGATAAGTTATAATATTGTTGAAAACATATTATATAATCAAAAATAAATATGCATTAAGCAAAAGAAAAAAAAGCGTCTTGGGGGGGGGGAGTGCCCCTCTTGCCCTCTTTAATACGCCACTGGTTCCCAACCCACTTGTGGGCCGAGGACACTGGTCGAAAGTCAAAGGGTCAGTAAATTTTAATTGACATCATTATTGAGATATTTATATGATAACAATTATTATACACGGCTAATAATAATAATTGTTCTTCTATCGTCTTATTTGTGTG
This sequence comes from Metopolophium dirhodum, assembly GCF_019925205.1. Lineage (NCBI taxonomy): Eukaryota > Metazoa > Arthropoda > Insecta > Hemiptera > Aphididae > Metopolophium > Metopolophium dirhodum. Next base: position 125,534,512 of record NC_083560.1, read on the forward strand.
TGTTTATATTTTATACCTTTATTAGGTAAGTGGGTCTCAATATTTTTTTTACCTAATTGGTGGTCCACACAGCTAAAACGGTCTGGAACCGTTGCTATATAGTGCACGTTACAATTTCAGGACTTTAATAGAATGATAGGTACATAAATGGCTATTACTATCAGTAGCGGATCTAGGATTTTTTTATGGGGGGTGCTAAGGTTTAGGTCTCGTACTCTATATACTCCATCCTGATGGCAAGACTTTTTTCTAGTCCACAAAATTAATGTGCTTAATATTCAAATGGTGGCAACTAAATTTTTTTTTGGTACCAATTTTGTTTAGAAATGTCCCTAGTTTACTGAAAAATACATGTTGAGTGAGTATTTGTTTTCCAGAAGACAACATGACAAGGCGGGGGGGGGGGTGCTATAGCACTCTAGCACAGTAGCACCCCCTCTATAGATCCACGCCGGCTTATTATAATGCTTACTCCGATCCTCATTCTGAACATAATACATTGAAATCCTCCATAGTATTTACGAGAAGACGATCGAAACACATTTTTAAATTTTTTATCACATATAGGTATTACAGCTTAAAGGATAAAATAAAAAATGTGTCTCAGACGTTCGGTTACACCTTTGTACATGTCATACCAGATTTTGGAGGTTTTGAAATGTTGAATATAATATTTTCTTCAAAATGAAAATGAAGTACCTACCTATGCGTTACGTACGTTGGATTAGAATAGAATGAGTTGGTTTTGACTAAAAATACGATAGTTACGTAGCTCCTTAGAAAGAAGTATAATTATGATGTGACAGAAATCATACACGTCGGAAATAGGCTGTTATACGACTTTAAATATTGTACTATACTTAGTATTATATATTTAAACGCGGTTGCCCACAGGATCTTATTTCTTAGTTAATTATTATATAGTATATTATTATAAATTATAAGTCTTATTATATTCTTATAGTTATAATATTGCATATTCACAGAAAATATTAAATAACTATATTATAGACGGAAATGTTATAAGGGTTACTGTTAATATTACTTTCTTACAATATTGTATCGTACCTATTGTTTGAAATTTTGAATAAAAATATGGATAACTATTAACTATTAACTTAGCTAATAGCGACAAATCTCATCCATAATGGAGTCATTAAAATAAATATTTTAAAGAAACGTTGTGAGCCGTGAAAACAGGCCCCGGGCCTATGAACAGATAAGTTTATATTATAAGTATAACAAGTATACAAATCAAAAATGTACAGGCTAATAAAAAGTTAATTTTAAAAAGAAAAAGATTTATTCTTGTTGGCGATCCACAATATCCTATAAATTGACCAGTTACAGAAGTAGTTAATAGTGTAAAACGGTAAAGAGAATGGATAGAGATCATGGACTGAAACTTGAAAATATTGTGTTTTGAAATGTTTGGTAAATCATTATGGTTTTATAATGATTATTAAAGTATGAATGATGAAAAGCTTAGTTTTTGGTTGCATTATTTTACTTTTGATATTCATATGATATACCAAATACAGCTCACTAGGTACTGCAGACTACTAAAATGGTAAAATACATAATAATACAAAATTTATAAATATTATGACTATGAGGGGTGTGGGGGCAGAGCCCCCCACTATTGAATTCTAGTAAATTTTCAGAACTTACCCCATAGAAAATTCCTGAGAACGCCACTGCTCTACACTGAACATTAATGATAACCAACTTTAATTATAGATATCACTACTATTGTTATTATTATTTCATTACTATCATGTAAAATTATCAACAAAAAAAATTGAGATTCTGTAAATGTCTGTAGATTTAGATAGCCTACATAGAATAGGAATATCTTATTATTATATAATAATAAAAAAAAAGTATTATATATTTAAATAAATATCATTAGAAATAGCGTTCTGCAGAATGCCTCCAAGATATGAGTACTACATATGACAAGACAATAAAATATAACAATGTGATCTGAAAATTATTAATTTTCCGTTTTTCTGTGTATCTAATAAACATAATGATTTACGATCGACTGAATCAAACTACAAGTTATAGTTTTTGTAAACATAAAATATATGCTTTAGTAAAATTTGATTTTTCTTCTTATTAATTATTTACTATATATTATTACCTATAGAGGAAAGTGGACAGTTAGTAATGAGTAGTGGCTAATATACTTGCTATATTTTATAATTTATAGTATACATTATAGAATGCAGGTACAGGAACTGACACTACAAATTTTATATGCAGAAAAAAATAAAAAATGTTAGTTTCCTACCTACTAATTTTATTATTTTAAAATCTAGTATCTTGAATAATGACTAATGACTAATGAGTAATGACTAATAAACTATACCTATGGACAATTTCAATTTCAAATAAATTTTCAAACTACATTTTATGCTGATAATTTATTATAGCATTTATTTAGGAAATATTAATAATGATTACTGTTTTATTTATAATAGTTAATATTATATAACATTTTGTGAAGAATATAGAATCCATAACTAGTAAACAGACTACAAAGTTATACATTTTAAACGCAAATACGCAATAGGTACCTATGATATATAATAATAATATTATTGTATACCTACAAATTCTTATCGATATTAGTTTGTACGACAATTTAAAAAAAAAAGGAGGGTAAGTGGATATCGCTCTGCTGTACAGTAGGTTAAAAGTGGGTCACTGTAATGGATGGTGTTAAATTTGAATTTAATGATATAATATCATTGTATAAGAAAAACGATTCTGAGCAAAAACGGTCAGTCAGCCTATGATATTACCAAGTATATTTGATGATATTATTGTGAATACAGTAATTTATAAAACCTATTTACGTGGAGCCTTGTTTTAAATTTTCAATCCTTAGCTTTAAAAATTTTTAACTACAAAATAATTATTAAATTTTAAATATCGAAATTTAAATGCTTATAAAAAAAAACTGTGGCTATGTATTTTAACAATTTTTCAACTGCTATTGTAACAATATATCAGGAGCCTTGCATTAAATTTTCACGCTTTTATACCCAACAAATAAAATTTTATTGATATTTATAAAAAAAACACTAAAAAAATTGAAAACTGACAATGTCCGTAAACAGCTCAAAAAGAGTCAAATTATTTTCAAAATTTTATTGTGTATAGAAAATGCTAATATAAACATTCAGTCAAACTTCATGTCTTTACGGTCATTTGTTTTAGAGTTACACCAAAAACCAAAATCGATTTTCTCGAAAACAGATTTTGCGTAAAAATTCCCGTTTTTCTTTAATTTTTCTTATGTTTGCTTTTGAAAACTACTGGGAAATTTTTACTTTTGACCCCCCAAAGTCTAACCAACTAGATTCACTTTCCTATCAGAAAAGTTACTGTTGAAGAAAATCCAAGCACTTTTACTGTCCTAAAAGGTGATGACAGACACAAAAATAATAATAATAAAAAAAAAACACACATCATTGTAAAATCAATACATTCATCGCTTCGCTCAGAATCTAAAATACTAATAAAATTGGAAACTGAAAATGTTCTTAAACAGTTCAAAACAAATCAAAATATTTTTAAAGTGTTATCGTGTATATACAATGTAAATATAAATAACCAGTGAAAATTTCATGTATATACGTTCATTTGTTTTAGAGTTACACCAAAAACCAAAAAATTGATTTTTTCAAAAACAGATTTTGCGTAAAAATTCCCGTTTTTCCTTAATTTGTCTTTTGTTTTTCACGGCGCTTTTGAAAACTACTGGTAAATTTTTATTTTTGACCCCCCAAAGTACCAACTAGATTCACTCTCCTATCAGAAAAAATACTGATGAAGAAAATCTAAGCATTTTTACTGTCCTAAAAGGTGATGAGTTATCACTGATGACAGACACAAAAAAAAAAAAAACACACATCATTATAAAATTAATATATTCATCGCTTCGCTCAGAATCTAAAATGTAAATTCATTCAAAACCGTTAAATACTTCAAATACTAAACAATAACATATGAATAAAATATATGATAATACTTAAGCTATAGGTAAGTTATAACTTTATAAGCCTATAATATTTCAAATTTGTAAGGTTTATACAAAAATATACTTAGCACATGACAAAATATTATTTATGTAGTTACCTATTCACTATTTAATATTCATCTTATCATTTTATTTTCTAAGAACACTTAGATGTTTAGTAGTTATGGACCTAAATGTTGCAAAACATTCGTATAGATAACTATTACCTACTGACTATACTGTATAATATTAACTATTCCAAGTAAGGATAGTATTACCGTATTACCGTATAAGTATAAGTATTTAGTAAATACTATTATATACATGCAGCAATGACATACAATACTCACATACATAAATTCTGAAAAGTAATGCAATTAACCTAGGTACCTACATATTAATAATAGTCTGTTACGAAAATGAATTGTTTTAAAAATAAGGTTTTGAGAGGAATAAAATGGTAGCAATTCTGTTAATTGCATATAATAAGCAAATATATTGATGACCTAACCTTATCTAATCTGGTTGTACAGATTCAGTGTCCTATTTAGAAATTCAGCACCCTGGGGCACTTAAAAAAGCCTCATATAATTTAGAGACCTATTAATTATTAAAATAACAAAAATTAAAAATACCTAGGTGCAAGCCTGGCCATAAACGAGTTAAAAAGTTAAAGTTAAGTTAATTTTAACTTTTTAACTTAACTTTTTTGAATTTAATTTTCATTAACTTAATTTTTAACTTAACTGATTTTTATTGATATAAACTTAATAAATAACGAGTTAATTTTAATAAAATCAAAGTTACATTAATGTATAAATAATTAAATAAAAAGGTGGGTAAGTGGATGTTGCTCTGCTTTCCTATTAGAAAAGATACTGTTGAAGAAAATCTAAGCATTTTTACTGTCCTAAAAGGTGACTGATGACAGACCCAAAAATAAAAATAAAAAAAATAATAAAAAGAACACACATCATTGTAAAATCAATACATGCATCGTTCCACTTAGAATCTAAAATAAATAACTTAATTCGAGTTAGTAAGTTAATTGTAATTTGGGTTGTAATTTTCCTTATAACTCTTAACTTAACTGAGTTAAAATAAAAATTAAGATAACTAGTAATTTAAACTTTTTCAAATGTTTTCTATCAACTTAACTTAACTCGCTATTTTATACCCTTCTTTAAATCTAAACAATTATTATGAAAATTATTTATTTATTTTTGACGCAGTGAACGACGAACCTTCTATAATCCATATGCGGGCTTTGTACCGCCAACACCAGTTCATCGTATTACTTAGAATATAACGTATTAAAAACGATGGTGACGGGCATATCATTGACAATAATAATATAGTTATTAGGGTAGCCCTTATTTATGAACTTTCAAATTTTTAATTTCTCACCCGCCCAATTTTGTCATTACCATATGAAAGGTGTGTGGGTTAAATTTGGTGATGATTAATAACCCCCTTCAGGTGCCGCAAGAGGGTTGAACTTCGCTAAATAGGGTAGTTTTAGGGTTATTCTGATTTAATTCATTATATATTGCATTTAGCATAACATTGTATAGAACCTAAATTGTAGATAAAGGTATTCTCTGTAAAAAAACGTTCAGACAAAATTTCTCGTAAATCTATTATTTTCTGTGGAAATTAGAATAAAATAAAAATTATTATCTTTTTCTAAAAAAAAATCGAAAATTTCGATATATTTTCCATATGATTGCTTTTACGATAACATGCTTACAAATCTTCAAAGATGAAATAAAATAAAATTGTTTAAAACTAATGTACTTAAGCTAGTTTTACAACTATTGTTTTATATTAAGAAATTAATCTTGAAGTATACAAAATGTTAACTTAATAATAAAAAAAAAAATCGTTTACCTACACAAGAACATATTGAATATTGATGTCATTAAAAATAAATAGGTAGTGGTCCAATGGAGTAATACAATGTGAAAATTAGTTACGTTACAACTGATAGGACAAAATCTTTTATATTTACCTTGTAGGCGATATATATTCGAAATAGTGCTAAGAAGTGTTTTTGAAGGTAAATTAAAATTAAATATTATTAGTCCTGATGTTCCTATTTTTAAAAAATTCCAACAAGCCTGGCCTGAAATTGACTCAAAAAAGTATGCAATTGGAATAAATGATGCAGTTGTATCTACAGTTGAAACAAATAAATCTCAAATTATTTATCTCATAAATTATTGACTTATGTTTACAAAATTAAAAAAAAAACAATGTAAAGATGATTACAAAGAACTTCTAGAGTTGACTGTTATTTTTCTAGGTGAAAACCCACCAAACGGTATATTTCGTCACTATCCTGGTGCTTTTTACCATGCCAGGTGGATGTCAAAAGCAATTTATTCATTCAAAATATATATGTTTTGAAAACAATTTAAACTTAATGTTCGAGAAGAGAATGCATTTCGAGATACATGTATTTTCCTAGTTACGATATACGTAGAAGCATGGTTTAGATGAACTGCTGCAATTGAAACAAATTATAATGACTTAATATTTAAAAAAAAATTAATCGAATACCCAGATAAAACTTTTTCTAAAACTGCTACACATAAATTTTGTGGTATCTTGCGCGGGAAAGTATAGCCTTATAATTTTTTGATTTTCGGGTGCCAATCAAAATTAAAATTAAAATGGTCGAAGCACTTAAATCAACCCAGAACAATGATGATACAATTAAAAAAATACATAAATTCGTTCATAATTAATAGATATTTTATTTTATTTGAATGTAACGTATCTAATTTTCACATTGTATTACTCCATTGAACCACTACCTATTTATTTTTAATGACATCAATATTCAATATGTTCTTGTGTAGGTAAACGATTTTTTTTTAAGATTAAGTTAACATTTTGTATACTTCAATATTAATTTATTAATATAAAACAATAGTTGTAAAACTAGCTTAAGTACATTAGTTTTAAACAATTTTATTTTATTTCGTCTTTGAAAATAATAGATTTACGAGAAATTTTGTCTGAACGTTTTTTTATAGAGAATTCCTGAATCTACAATTTAGGTTCTATACAATGTTATGCTAAATGCAATATATAATGAATTAAATCAGAATAACCCTAAAACTACCCTATTTATCAATATTCAACCCTCTTGCGGCATCTGAAGGGGATTATTAATCATCACCAAATTTAACCCACATACCTTTCGTATGGTAATGAAAAAATTGGGCGGGTGAGAAATCTAAAATATTTAACTTTCCTTACCCCCATTAATATATAAGGGCCACCCTAATAGTTATACTTATAGTTCAAGGCACTGTGAAAAAGTGGTTCAATGAACCGTGTTTTTGGGGATTTGAATACGGTATTTACATTAGTAAATTATTATATAGGTATGATGATGATTATGTTAAAAGAATACAAAATTAATATATATATTCAATACAAAATATTTGTAAATTTGTATATTGTATATATATATATGTCCCGTTTTTAATACGGCTATGTTATTATAGGTATATTAATAATTATCTATCGCTACAGATTAGCTATAAATATAATAGTTGTTTAAATTGTAAACAGCATAATATATTATATACATTTATTGATCGCGCCGGGAACGATACAATTATAGCTCGTGCGCCCGGTACAGCAATACTTGTACGCAACGTTCACACACCGATCGACTTGTGTTTGTGTGTATATATGTTATAGCGACTCAAAGGAAGTGGACGGGTTCGCCGTGCAAGACCAGAGAGTGCTAGTGTGTGGTGGGTGTGTGAGTGTGTAGATGTGATAGTGTGTAAGCTTATAAAATAATGACAGAAAGGTAACTCTATTTAATAATGGATAACACGGTTGCTGGTAAAAATGGTTGTTGTATTGTACACAAAATAAATAATTATTTGTGGACACAAGGAATATAAAAAAAATCACGGCAACATAAAGGTATAAATATGACTAATAATATTGTGGCCCTTCTGGCCCAACAGGATATAATAATAAATAATAAATAATAACTCACAATTTGGACGGTGCACGGCTGGCCAGCTGCTACCCTTGCCTGTATAATAGTTTTATAATAGACACACAACAATAATAATATAAATTCACTGGCTATTCAAGCCAGACAATAATTTAAATAGCAATAACTAAGTACAGTTATAATATGATACTGTTTAAAATAACCCGACGATTAGCGTTGCGGTATATGCCAACAAAATAATAAAATATGCAAACGGCTATTAGAGCCGATGCTAACTATATAATATTTGTGGCGATTCGCGCCTATATAAACAATGAATTATTACAATAATAATAACAGATACTGACGGCGATTCGCGCCTACAAAGAGTATAATAATATTTGTGGCGATTCGCGCCTATAATACACAATGAATTATTACAATAATAATAAAAAGACACTGGCGGCGATTCGCGCCTACAAAAAGTATAATAATATTGTTGGCTATTCGAGCCAAAAATGTATCTAATAAAATGCCGGCGATTAGCGTAATTTCGGCGTTGGCGTAACGGGATAGACTGACTATTCCGGCGGCCGTGTTAAAGCTTCCACACAGCGAGCCGTCGGCGGCTGCATTACATAATTCATTATCTACATTTATCTATTACATAATAATTCACGGACGACACAATTGACATAAAAATAATAAATACAAAACTTGCGGTGTGTGTGTGTGTGTGTGTGATCGGTCGGTGTGGACGGACTATTACGACGCTACCGCCGGCGCGAACATTTATTAATTATTATATTATTAAAATAATTTCAATTTCAAAAGTTATAATAATTCACAAGTGAACAAATTTTTGACCACAAAATGTTCGTGACCGTACTGTTGCTGTGACCACCCACGCTAAATCAGTGTTTGGCAAGTTCCTTATAAAAAGGAGTTCGTTCCGTTCCTCTTTATTTAAAAAAAAAGGAATTCGTTCCGTTCCTTGTTCCTTAAACAAAAAAAAGAATTCGTTCCTTTGTCGTTCCTTTGAAAAATGAACGAGTTCCTTTTTTAGTTCCAAATAAAATTAAAATTCTTATTTAATCATTAGTGTTTTTTTTTCATATGCATACTTCTTTAATTTTGAATTATAATATATATACCTACAAGCAGGTACATATTTTATAATTCTATTTTGAGATATTCTTCAAAATTTAACTGTTGGCCGACGTATGGCGACTGTCTTATCGTTTATTGTTATAAATAATTATGTTTTATATAGGTATTCATTTCTATACAAATTAGGAATTATAACTTATGACAAATATCAATAAAGTGACTAATGAGTAACGATTAACGTCAATACTCGATAACGATCACTAATTGGCATTTGGCAATATACATTATACACATTAAAAAAAAATATATTTTAATTTAAATTATTTAGGTACATATCTGTAGTGTGACTGTGTAAATTATTCGAACTAGAAAAGAACGAAAAATTTTGTTATTTTTCTTTGAAAAAAAGAACTCGTTCATTTTCTCGTACGTTTTTTTTATAAAAAAGAATTTGTTTAACGGCACCGTTCTTTAAAAATAATTCGTTCCAGAAATCCGTTTCTTCCAAACATTGCGCTAACACTGAGCATCCCAGTGTCTATAAGTTCTATAAATAGCCCTTTTATCTTGTATTTTGTATTATCCATCCTGTTATTCCATTATTTTTTTAATTATAAAATTTTAATATTTTTTATCAATTTTAAAAGAGAAAATCTTAGCTAGATAATTTTGTATCAAAATATATTATTAAATCTGAAAAAAAAGAATGTTAACTCAAGGTCAAAAATACATTTTACTAATATAAGAAGGTAATATATGTATAAGAAATGTACTTTATATTTTATTTTTTAATTATGTTAACAAATAATATAGTTTCAACATTTTTTTAGGTACAACAAATTACCTAAAAGTAAAAATTAATTATTTAATATGATTAGACACCAGTATGTATATAAGTGGGTTTTCTTGAAATAAAATAAAGGAACTATTAACTATATAGAATCAGTGGCAAATATCCTTATTTTTCAAAATACACTATAATTTAGTTTACAGTCGAACTTGATAGCTCGAAATTTTTAACTTAAAATCGTCGATAGCTAGAAATTTATCCCGGGACCTAGAGTTTCCTATTATTGTGTTATCCTTGGATAACTCGAACTTTTTGGCCGGTCCCTTCACCTTTGAGTTAACTAAGTCCGACTAATCGACTGTATTATTAATTATTATTCTTGAACTCTAATAATAGACAATAGTTGGGTAAATAATTAAGATAACTAATCTTAGTTCTTACATACATACTAAAGCAATGAATAAATGTGAAAATGAACATCGCTGGAATTGTGAACCCTGTAATAATTTTTATTTTGTATTTCTACGAAATAAAAACAACAAGTTATCAAAACCAAAATAATAATTTAAAATTTATTAGTTATTTGAGTAAAAGACTGTTATTTATTATTTATTATTAGTTATTATTAGTTAATTACTTTATTGTGATAATTCGATAAGTGTAACAAGTATTGTCGTGTTAGGTATACCTAACGTTTTATTATATCATTGAGTGAATAAAAAGTTGTATTTATTATTTTTTTATATTTAAATGCTTAGGATAGGTTTAAAAAAGCTAAAAAGTTCCTCAGACAAAAAATGAATAATGTTCTAAAAATATCTAAAATGCATTTAGAAAAATTTAACGCAAGTATTCCTAATTAATATTATTTATTTAATTAATTAATACCAATATTAAATAAATTTGTGAATGTCTTGAAATATGTAAATATTTATAAACCCAACGACCAACATCAACTAGTACGAAAAATAGTTTATTATTACTTGAAAGTTGAGAAATTATTAAAAACAAAAAATTTAATAATTATATACTACTTCTAAATTCTAATGGTACCTATATTCTAACAATATTAGGTGTATAAAAAAATGATAGGTATTAAAATCGTTAAAAATTTTAAATTAATTAATAAATATAATAAAACTACATTTAGGAACCAACGTGAACTTAGCAGTGCAATGATAATAGTAAACCATTAAAACAGTTAGACAAATTTGTTAGAGAGTTGTTAGAAATTGTTAGACAACTTTCAAACTTTGTTAGACTTTATTTTCGACGCTAGACCGCTTTCATTTATCTATCTTCACGGCAGCATTATAAAAGTTTGTTAGAACATTGTTATTTCGGTCAAAAACATCTTGTCTTGTTAGAGATTGTTAGACAACTTTTAAAGTTTGTTAGACTTTATTTTAGACGCTAGAAATTTCTACTTTTGCACTGCTATCTTCACGGCAGCAGTACAAAAGTTTGTTAGCAGTGCAAAAATTAAAAATGTCTAGACTTCATTTCAAAAATAAAGTCTAACAAACTTTGAAAGTTGTCTAACAATCTCTAACAAGACAAGATGTGTTTGAACGAAATAACAATGTTCTAACAAACTTTTATATTGCTGCCGTGAAGATAGCAGTGCAATAAATGAAATTGGTATAGCGTCGAAAATAAAGTTTAACAAAGTTTGAAAGTTGTATAACAATCTCTAACAACTCTCTAAAAAATTTGTTAGACTGTTTTAAAAGTTGACTGTTATCATGGTCACAAAATCATTAAATTTAATTATATTGTACCTATACTAGCTGCTCCTGCAACGGCGTTGCCTGTGATACATTGTCAATTGAATAATACCAGTGGATTTACATTGTCTTAAACTCCGTTAAATGTAAGCTACACAAATTATAAAGTCAATTAAGTGGTTTTTACCAAATATAAAATATAGGTATAAAATGATATACAGAATTATAATAACTATTTTATTTTATATAACATACCTATAATACTTGATAAACAAAAAAAATTCGTTTTTGGGAGTCGAAAAACAACAGAAAATTGGCTTCGAGGTGCACATCCTCGAGTATAGATATAGGTATAGTATAAGTGTAGATATGTATCTATATGTACCTACTTACCAAATGCTAGAATAATCAAGAATGCATTAGACTTGGGTTTTGGGTCACTTACACACACACACAGGTTGTCTTTTCTTAGGATTTATTATATCAAATATTATTTATTAATATATATAATATTATAGTATATTCTAATTTTATTGTATATTATACCAATGCATTGTATTGTTGTAAACTTGCAGTAATTTGTAAGACAAATAACAATATTGGCAGTCCGTAGTTTAAGACATTATAATATTCATATTCATAATTCATTTCCTGATTACCGTGTTTGATGTGATTAAAAATATAACTAGAGCATAATACCTAATTTGTTCAGTAATTTTAGAGAATGTTTCGGTGTTCCTAGAAATCCTCTAGCTATTGATACCGTACGCCACTACAGTTTATAAATTTCTCAATATTTTTAGTGAATTACCGTAATTATTAGTACAGATATGGAAAATTGGAAAATGTTGTACTGTCGTAGTCGTCAACCGTATCTTAATTCTTAGCACACACACATACACACACCACACAAATCTCAATATTAATTCTACATTAAACAGTACCATTGTTTGAAATACAAAATTTGAATAAAATACAACACGAAAGCTTCGCGTGTAACTCAAATGTACCCCCGCTCAATCCCCTTAAACTTGTCATCGCCCCCCCCCCCCCCAACTTCCCATATACTTGTTATATGTATATTATAGCCGTATAGGGGATGGGTTTGGCGGCGGATCGTTACTACCCCGGTTTTGGTTTTGTTGTGCACTTGTTGTCAAGGAACTGTTTTAATATAATAACTGCGTCTAAAGTATAATATATAGCGACCTCACAAAACTGTAAGAGTATACTATATAGTATATAATATACGGACATTCCGGGTAGGTGGTACCATGGGTACCACCAGTGGTAGACGATTTTCACGAGACCGAAAATACCTAAATGCGTCTTGTATTCGCACACACACGCGCGCGGCGCGTGCTCGGCATATAGGTACCTACGTACACTATATATAATGCGAAACACGCCACGACGAGGGGAGAGAAAAAAAATCGTATTTTTTATTATTATTATCATATCGGCGTGGTGTTAGAGACACGCATTGCACCGATTCGTCGAGGGGGTAGTTTTAGTCGTTTTATATAATAATATACCTATACGCGTACACCGAGGTCAGCGAGCGCGCGCCCGAGTGTGTACGCACGCCGTAGGTACATCAATCATAATATTATATTATCGTTTCATCATACCCCGCGCACGATATCGCCGTTTTTATACAATATTTTACCGTCAGGCGTGTGCAGGGGGAGGAGGGCGAGCGCGGTCGGTCGCGAGTTGATGAGGTGCGCCAGAGCTTTTCAGCCGTCCATCGACCCTGGGCGAGGGCGCGACCCGCCCATTGGGCCGCCGCCGACCGTCCAATAAGCCGAAAGCTCGCGTATCGATCCCCTCATTTGACCCCTCGCCGAGGCGGCATCTATGGCGTGCCCGTGGCGTCGTCGTCCGTCGGTGGCGGCGGCAGCTGCTGCCGCTATCGCATATATCGCCGCCGTTTCGTCACGTCGTTACCATTCGCGCGCGCCTCTTCGTCGAATTCGGTTTCCGACCGGTAGTCCCGTCGGCGCGGCGCGACGCACACGTCGCCGGACGCGCTCGTCCGTCCCCGGGCGGCGGCTATAGCCTATAATATGTACATTGGTATCACAGGCGCTCGCATTTCGCCTCCACCTACACCTCCACGTCATCGCCCGGGCGCACGCGCGATATAGTATTATGTTATTACTATTATTGTCGTACTATACCTATATACACCACACCGCAGCTGTTGTCGACGCACAACTCGCGACGCGGACCGTCTGTCACATACCTAAACATGATACCTAATAATAATAATAATAATAATATTAATAATATCACAATTCACAAGTAATGCCATCGTTTTCCCCGTCCGAAGCGTTTAAATCGAACGGGTTTTTTTCTTTTTAATTCGCGTCCAAGTAATATTATTAATCATTTACTATCGTCATTATGACCACAACCACACACACGGACGTCCGTAACGGTTTTAGGCCGCGTTCACGTGCATGTAAGGTGAGTACACAAACTAATATAATATACCTAAGTCATAAAATAATAATGTAATAATTATGTGAAACGGTATCGTTTGCTACGAACGCGAGTACTATTATCACATCAGTGGCGTGCGACAATCGCATATTTAATATTATAATATAAAGGCACGCCGCTGTAAAATAATAATATCTTAATAATATATTTTTAGTCTTCTGTAAGCTCGTTGTTATTTAGGTCTATAATATTATTATATACCTATTATAAGTAAATTATAATTTTAGTTAGTTTGCTGTGTATATAGTTTCTACGTGGAACACCTATTGTATATCATTACGTATTGTATGCATTGTTTTATCGCGGTGCGCGCGCTTCGGCTGCATACCGTACCTGATGTGTATCGTTGTAATATTGTAATATTCGTTTTAATGTTATCTTATATAGAGTTGTTATTACGCGTTGTAGCACGTCTATAACCGACCGTACGACGGCGGTCGGTGTGAACGTTTTTTGATTCGCGCGAGTATATTATATTACAGTCGAATGCGTTGTCAGCGGGAGGACGTTTGGAGAACGAGTGTAATATTTTTACAAGATATTATTATTGTACGTGTGGAAGGCGTATAAAAAAAAATCAAATCAAATCGGTGGGGAAACCCACGTCACCGACCGGTGGGGTGGCGAATGATAGGGAAGGGAGGGGGCACATAATCTTTGGTGCGAGACGGCCACTATATTACGTAGGTACCTATTATAGGTACCTATATAATAATACATAAGTCTGTTTTTCATAAACCTATTAATATATGTCTATATACCTAATATACACCTTATATATCTATCCCCGGCAGGAAAGTGGTTTCAATCAATCCTGTATAGTATATAGGAACCTATATCGTATATATTAGCATTATTAGATATCTACCTATATTTTATATACATAGTGATTTGGTTTAATAATTCCAAACGAATCGCTATTCCGTGTATATAAATATCAGATCTATATGTAACATATACCTAGGAGGAAAAATGTATTATTGTCGACTGCGGCCGATTAGTTACCACGTGTTAGCGGGATTTTGTGGTGTGTATTGTACCGTACAGGACGCAAGAAAAACACTAGAAAAAAATGTGGAGGCCTAGAAAAAATAAAACAAAAATTAACAACTAAAACGAACCAAGTATGAAAAGGAAACACGAATTAGATACGTATGGTCTCGTGGGGCCCTGATTACGCGAAGCAGAACAGATAATCGCGATTATACATTATGTTGTATACGTACCTATATACCTATGCATAATGTATACATACCTGTCGGTGGGCAAGCAGAACCGTTAGAGGTCATATAATGAAAATTTACGGGTTGAAGAGCAGAGGCTCGGGCCAATACTTGCGTGAAAAATACAAAAAAGACACGGATGGAGAATCGTAGAATCGGTTGTTTTTTATGAATAACGCATAATTGTGAAAAGAAAAGATGAAAAACACTAAACAAACGCTTGAGTATAATTACATATTAATATTATATATAGGTATATAGCTACAGTGTGGCAGCATTCGCGTGTGTTGTAGAGTTATAATTATAAATAAGATATATTATTTTATGAACAATTATGGAGAACGCGGAGGACAGTGCTTTAAAAGCAGGGCTTGAAATCGTTTTCAAAACCAATTTAAGAAACCGGCATAAACCGTTTTAAAACCAAAACCAAAACCGTAATCAAAAACGAAACCGAAAAAAATTGGATACCGATATTCAAAACCGAAACCGAAATTTCTTAATACCAGTATTGCTAAGTTGAAACCGAAATCGAAAAAATGAAAAACCGGTATACAAAATCGAAACCAAAACCGAAATTATTTCAATCGGTTTCAAGCCCTGTTTAAAAGTGTTAGGTTTAAAGCTGTGTTTGAGTGTCTAGTTATTAGTCACCACCGGTTTAGGTTTATAAGTATATACATTTTTAACTAAAATACTCTTCTCACGTCTGCTGCCATTATAATATTATTTTGACTAGGTAGTTAAAGTTTTCTTTATAGGAATTTGAAGCAATCGAAAAAACAATTGAATAGTTTACCTAGCTAGTTTTTATCTAGTTTACATTTCATCATATATAGATAACGGCTACAATACAGTAATATGTAATAACATTTTTTCATTTTTAAATATTGTAACTTGTAAGTGTTTAATATTTTAATTTCACATTCACAACCAAATAGCTAATTGAATGGCTAGTTGAAAAACAAAAATCAGCGTTCCCAAAGTCCCGGCGTAAAAATATTTACGTATCAACTTGGCAAATGTAATTTATCTGTAATAGGTACTGCAATAATTTACCATTGTGTTTATAAAACCCCATAATGTCAAATATAATTACCAAGAAATTAACTAACGATTAACACAAAGTTAATTGATTGGTCGTGCAATTTTTTAAAAAAAATCTAGGTTCGAATTTTGGTGAATTCTATATAGGTACTGGCATATTCATGGAAAAATCATTGGTATCTATGTATATTAGGTAATAATCAAATTATTATAATATGGGTTATTAAAATTGTATATAATGTAATATACTAATGTAGTATTATTTATAAAACAAAACTATATCATTCTCAGAACTTGGTTTTATAAATCATAATAATTATTCTCAAGCAAGAAAATGTACAGTTTGAAACAGTCGTATTATAAGTATAAATTATATAATATATATTAATAAGTAATAACTACTAGTTTCATAGGAACATATTTTGGGTCATTTGGTTATAAATAATCATTAGCGTGAGTAAAGTGTAAGCACTAAGTTGATACAGTTCATATACAGTGGACTATATATTACGGACTCGCATGCTCGATGCACATGTCAAAAATCTACTCTATATAGGACCACAAAAAAATACTATTTTTTACTCAAAAGGATAATTATAGTTATTTTAATAATAGGTAGAGTTACTTGTGCTTGGTAAACCTCTATGCTTCTCCGATGTTAATTAGAAAAAAATATTGGAATATTCAATATTATAAAATTTAATATAATATTATTTCATGTAATAGGCAATAGTACTATAGCTATTATTAACTAACTGACAATAAGTTTGTCCCTATATAAATGATAAATGAATTACAACTAAAATTATTTCATGTAATAGGCAATAGTACTATAGCTATTATTAACTAACTGACAATAAGTTTGTCCCTATATAAATGATAAATGAATTACAACTAAAATTGTTATTTTTGTTGACATTTCAATATTCTGTAAGAAAAACTTATGAGGAACTTAGTTTTAAATTTTCAAGCCTGAGTAATTAAAATTGAAAATTGTATGCATTTTGAACTATCAAATTAGGTAATTAGGTAATTTGTTAATTATGATTTTGATGAATTTTGTGTGATTTTATTATGTTTTTAAAAAAATTACTTTTGGAATTTTTTACTTTTGATCCCGCAAAATATCAACTAGATCCAAATTAATTAAAAAAGAACTTAGTATTCGTCTACTATGAAATGTATTTTTAAACACAAAAAAAAAAATTATATTTTTACCTAAATTGTAAATAATATTATGTAAAGTAAAAGTGTAAAGCCAATACATTCATTGCTCTGTTCAGAATTAAAAACGTAAGGCGTAAGGCGTTCCTCGTCCATGGAGAGTAAATATATTCTTTTCAGAATAAAAGTTGGGGTATGCAATGCGACGTACCTACTATTAGAATTAGGGTTAAGGATATATTAACCTATTTTATAAATATAAAATTATCATTTTTTACTCATCTTTAAAAAAAATGTATATTTTGTGTGTGAAATTGTTTTTTAATTTTGATTTAAACTGAAATAAATAATAGGACAAATATTTCGATAATTTATTGACACAACAAAAGTAATAAATCAAAAAAAAAAACAATAGGTACGTACCTATTTTATCTTGATAAAAAAAAAATATACATTTTTTGTAAATCAAATCTAATTATTAATTATTAAAATTAACTAGATATTCCACATTTTCTAAAAAATCCTTGACTTACTCCTAAACCATTATTTTTAAGTATTTTATCATACCTTTTTTCTGTAGAGTCAACCATAACTGTTTGGATATTTACAAGGCTGGGCAAGTTAATGATTTTTTTTAACTCAGTTAAGTTAAGTTAATATGTACCAATAACAAAAAGTTAAAAGTTAAAAGTTAATTTGTTTATACAACACTAGCGTTCTTAATTTTTTTCCAACCCAAAACTAAATTATAGGATAAATAGTGTTAATACTTCATACGGTATTTCCATATAAGTTGGATTCAAATGATATACATTTTTAACTTTAAACAATTTACGATACATATTTTTTGATATGAAAACGAAATACACTGAAATAGTGAAATATTATAAAATTAAAAACAAAATAAATTAACTTAACTTACTTTTTAAAATGAAAAATGAACTCGTTAATTTCACGTTAATTAGAAAAGAAATTTAGTAAATTAACAGTTAAGTTAATGAAAAGCCAAAAGTAACTAGTTAAGTTAAAAAGTTAAAATTAAATTAACTTTTTAACTTAACTTAAACTTTTTAACTCGTTAACGCCCAGCCTTGGATATTTAACGTTTTACATCGCTAATGAATTTGATTGAAACATTTATTTGTTCTATCTGTGTGTTTTTTTTAGGACTAAGCATGTTCGTTCCATAAATAAGGATGGTATTTTTGCGAAAAATGCAATTCGATTTTGTAGTAGTCCTTTAATTCTATTTGTAAAGATCCACTGACGTATTTTCTATCAAAATAAAATTTATTATTGTTCCTCGATATCTGGATCTTTAGTAATTTGATAAATCATACAGCACAGTCACATAGGCATAGCTAAAAAAATATATGTAATTTTTAAAAAAATAGGTATATTATATACCTACCTATATTGTACAATAATATGAACTTATATAGTTGTACAAACTTTTCTTCATATTTCAGAGGAAATATAAGCTAAGCATCCCCTTCTAACCTCCTATTTTCAATGTAAAAAAAGAATTCTCATAAATAGTTCATACTGACATACTGTAACTAAAAAATCTAAAAAATATATAAACAAAGTTTTTTAAGTTCAAATTTGGACGAAATTACATATTAAAACCAAGGTTAATGATTTTAATTATTTTGTTGTAATTTAAAAATATTATTCGTGAATATACTTGACACTTTCAAATTATATTATTACATTGTATACACACAGTGACATTTTCAAATGTAATTTGTTTGGAAAAAATGATTTCAACCTACTATAGTAGATACTAATGCCTAAAATACTAAAATGAATTACTTTAATCAGAATAATATCATAAAATATACTACTTAGTAATATTATACACTGATATGTTTGTCTTAGCGCAGAATCGTGTTTCGTATACAATGTTTTATATCATTGAATTCAAATTTAACACCATCCATTACAGTGACCCACTTGTAACGTACTGTACAGCAGAGCGACACTTATCCGCTTTTTTTTTCTTTAAAACAAGAGCTCAAAGTTAATTTCACATATTTTTAAAAGATTTTTGTGCCTTATTACTTAAGTTAAATATTTCGATAATTTTTTAGTGCTTCTATAGTTACCTATCTGTAATCTAGTGCCGTAATATAGTATAACTTATAAGTTTTAAGTCGGAAGTCCTTTCAATATAGTTTTCTATTTATTCAAAGTTAACGAAATAATCAAACAGTTATTAGCATTACTTTAGTGCCTATATAATAATTTAACCCAAGTACCAACGACCAAGTACCCAGTCTATGTACTATTGCTGCTATTAGTAGTTATGTTGATAACATTTACTGTTTTGATGTTCATATCAATAATGTTATCGGTTATTCGACGTCACTACGTAATCATTGCCTATATTATACATTATACTGACATAATTACTACGTGTTAGTGCATTGCATTTCTTATAGATGCGCGTAAAGAATTATATAATGTATGTATACATTTTTTATATCGTTATAAAAGGGTCAACATTGATTTATAAAAAGGAATTCTAATTTTCAATTACTGCAGCCGGCATACCTGCCGTGTTATTACAGACAGGCGTGTTATTTTTTCCCATGCGTGTGTATAACGTAATACGATTTTCTACGAACGGTTCATGGATTAATACGGTTTAATGACTGAAAAGAACCAAGTAGAACCGTGGTGGCACACACTCTGTGGAGTAGGGGGGTGGATGACAAATTATCGAACCTTACCAACGTGTTTTTTTTTATTTTTATAAACTTTAAACGCCTGCACACACACACATCACAAACACGGACAGTCACCGTGAGCGTTTTCGGTAAAACACTTTTTGAGACCCGCGATCAAGCGAATCGCCTGCTGTAATTATACATAGCCCATAGGTAGTAATGCGAGGACGTCAGAAATGGAATTGGTAACATAAAAAAAAAAAAAATTAAAAACCGATTAAATCCTATTGTTGTACCAAAAGTCTATTATTTGCCATCAGCTGCCTTAGCAAACCAGCAGTAGAGTGTGCTATGATGGCAGCTGCAGGTGCGTTTCGAATTATTATACCACCGCGACGGTGGCTACGGAGTGGAAACCTCTAATGGGCCTAATATAGCGACTCGAAGTATACACTTTAATATTATGTAGGTACGTTTCCAGAATTTAAACGACGTTTCGAATTTTCCTGACTTTTCGATGATGCTGGATCATAACGAATCGAACGAAATTTAATCGCAATACTACCTATAATATACACGCCTATTAGGTATACAAAACTTTAACTTGCGGTACGGGTGACGTGTCTGTCGAGTTCGTACTAATTTTTTTTTTCTTAAAATGTCTGCACTCCGTTTCTGTATTATCAAAGTTGGGCAAGTTAATGAAAATAATTAACTCAAGTTAAGAATTTGGGTCGTAGCCCGCAGGTGAACATTATATCATTAGGTTAGAAGTTAATAGATAGTTGACAAATAATAAAATTAGCTTACCAAGTTTAAAGTTAATATAAAAAAAATTACTAATTTAACTTAGTTTAAAAATAGTTAATCTACTTTTTTAACTGACACGTGGACGAGGATCACATAAACAGTATTTTGTGCTTATCTATTTATTATATTATTTTATCAAGAAACATAGAGAAATTATTATAGTGTTATTTTAACTTGATAGATTATTTTTAAATCAAATGAAAAAAGCCAAACTATATCAACAGTCAATTAAACCAATTCTTAAGTAAAAAAATTAACTTTAGTGAATGCCCCTCGCCCATTTTATTATATTTCAATAAATATGATCTACTTACACGAAGACGAGTATATTTATTTTATTTTATATTATCGTACCACAATATTGTAAGACAACACACTACGCGGGCATTATCGCGCCGGCGAGGTTTGTGCGCGCACAGCCGTTGAAAACGTATACATTTTATATTATATTATGTGTTATTCAGTGCGCACACATAATAGTTTACAGTGTACTGCACAGCCGCACAGGTATTAATATAATATTGTATGCATACATGGTATATTATACACGGTATACGCGCGGTATATACGGTCGTCGGCGGATGTGTGTAAGAGCCCACAGAGACTCTTTGTGTGTACAACACACACCGTCTTCACACGTATATTAACGGCGACGGTGCGTGTGCGTGTGTGACGTGTGTGAAGTGTGTGTGTGTGTGTGTGTGTGTGTGTGTGTGGAAGTGTATAATGTATACGCAGCCTGCGTGCGCGTGCAGTGTAGATACCTCTTTATGCATTATACGCGTACACCGCGGTGTAGGTATACAGGGCGATTCAATTGTCGAACAACGCACTCATTATTTAAAAAAAAAACTATTGACGTTATTTTTCGATACCTATTCGTTCATTTTTAGAAGGTATTTTTTAATTTCATATGGTCCGAAGCACAATATATACCTATATGAACCAACATTCGTTCGGAGTATTTTCGTATTTGATTTAGGTATATAATATTATATATATTCACCTATATTATGCATATTACATTATTATATATAAATCGTTTTGGAAGAGTTATACGTAGGTGTTAAAAGCTATCACAACTTTAATTTAAATACTTATAAGTTATAGTTATATAGTTATAACTCATAAATACTACTGGTTCGAAATTCAATTTTTATACATCGAAATAGGTACTCCGAAAAATATTCTGCTTTGGAATAACAAATTTAAATGCACAGGAGTTATGCTGTCATTCAAAAGATTAAAAATTATGAAGTCATCAAAATAGTTAAAATATAATTTGTTTCATAAAATGTTGATTTGTAACGACTTAAAAATTATGTTAAAAAATTATTTTTAAAAACGTCAAGAGGACGCCGTATCCGCAAGCGTTGTCTCCGTACGCATAACAACGCATGAATAATTCATTTAACTCTGTTATGTTTAATTTTAGAGTGAATTGACCTATTACCAAGATTGAAGTTAGAATATTATCTAGTCAATGATATGGGGTTTTTTTTAAATATTTTAATTTTAAAGAGATTTATGAGTATTTTAAAAATATAGAAAGGTCCTTTTAATAGTTATTGAAATAATGAGTTTTCAATAAAAGAATCTCCAAGTATACAGGGTGGTTTGGAAACTCCAGACCGGACTCGAACAAAAGATCGAAAAGTGGTCGGAAACATCGTTCATTCGTTTGGTACATCCATCATCCATGGGTCTGTTTGGCTCGCCCAAAACTGTATAGTGTATACTTACCAACACTATAGTGCATAGGTAATATAGGTTCTACTATATACGCCTAAAATATTAAAATAGATTACTATGTAATAGGTATAATATGGATTTCAGGAAGTTTGACTTACATCGGACCACGCTGTATATTCGCGACGTGACTGTCTGCATCATATTATGTTATTATAATGAACATAGAACAAAGTGGATTTTTTTGTGTAATCTCAGACACTCATTATGTCAGTCAACTTTTGTATTATTTAAAACACTCTATTTTTTTTGTTTTTTGAAGTGCCCATATCTATATAATTTAAAATACATTATACCTTAGTACTTGAGCTTTATAAAATTATAGCATTTTTACAGTCAGTCAACATTTGTTTTTTTTGAAAACTATTTGGTTTTTGTACTTAAAACTATCTATTTAATTTATATTAAACTTCTAAATTGTAGGGTTATTATATTTTTACTATTCCAAAATTGAAAAATGTCAAAATGATTACTATGATTTTTATTTATCGTTATGATGCTCGTAAGCTTATGATTTCTAATTTCTTTTTATGTTAAATCATTTAAGTATGGATTTTATTATTTTTTATTTCATATTCTGAGGACTGAGGAGGAATACTATTCTAAAATCGTTGACATGTGACTGGACATTGGATGTTTTAGAATATGAAAATAAAAAACCGGACAGAATACGGAAAATCGTTGGGCACTGTCTCGCTTCGGCGCACGACATAGTGGTGCGTGTTGCACGCCTGCGCTATATAGCGATTTTAAGTTTTACAATAATGATAAATAAGTCATCACATTTTTAACTGATTTTGATTTTGACAACCACACTTGCTTGCATTTATTTATTTAATTTACCATACTACTTTTCGTTATGCTAATTATGATTTCAATGAAAACCCGAAAAAAAATAAAAACCTCTTATTCGAAGCACCAAATAATGTATATAGACTTATAGATGATTGATATTTGATAGAGCATTCTTTCTACTAAAAAATGCGTTTGCAACAAAATTAAATATTGTATAAGATCACTAAAATGGATCAAAAATGAGTAAGCGTAGAGGCACGATGGTAAAAAAATTAAATTTTTGTCCAAATATGTAGTGCGAAATAGTGTGACTTACCTAACGAGTATTGGTCAGCTGACAGCTATTGTGTATTATGTGTGGTGACCTACAGGCTACGACATTAAGTACCTATAAAAACGTTGGTTTTGTCGAAGTCTTAATCGATCTCTAAAGAATATGCCAAGTTTAAAGACGGTGATGGTCAATGGGATGGGACTTTTGTGACCCCAATCTCTCAAATAATATTATTATTGGTAATAATACTCAAGCCCATCAAATAATGTCATGTTTGACGTGTATTACTATTTAATATCCTTGGAACAATTTATTATTATTTATAAATTTAATTTTAATTTTGATGTTAATATAGGGTTAGTATTAAGTCCGGAAAAAACCTTTCGTCTGTTCAGGCCCTAACTCATCTCATTTCAAGAATAAAACCATTTTCTTACGGTATAGTTCTTGGCCGGACGTCCCGAGAATACAGCCATTCGAAGCATCCACCTATTTCACGCCGTAAACCACCAATAATTATTATTAGACAATTTGGAGAATTTTATATGGTTTCGAATTCAACCCGATTAAAAATAATTAAAAAGTTCATGCTTTTGATATGTTTTGTCACTACAAATTACAATGCAATCAACATACTAATACCGTACTTCTTTTAACCCTCAATAAGTACATATAAGTTTCAGATAATATATTATATTTTATTTTCATGATTAAGGGGAGACAATTATAAACCCTAAAAAATTCGTCTTAGTCTGGCGCGCCATCTGCTATATCATGATCATATTATGCAGACACGGCGAGTTAAACGCGAATCGCCCTGTATAATGTACCTGGTATATCATACTCTTGTCGTGTGTGCGTGCGTGCGCGCTTCGAAAAAAGAAAGAAGGCATGAATGGCGGCGGCGGAGATGAGGTCGCCGAAGAATGCCTAGCTATGTGTGCTGCCCGGCGCGGATGATGGCTCGCCTATGGTCGCCCTCTCGTACCCGCGCTCATGCCGAATTTACGGCCGCCGCAATCCGTCCACGAACGTTACAATAACGTTACATTATTATTTATTATATTATTATTATTATTATTATTATTATCGTTGTGACGTGAGCGCGTCGTCGTCGTGCAGCGCATCCGACTACGCGAGCGCCCGACGAGACTGCATGACTGACGGATATCGTATCGCGGTACGTGTCCCGCAACCGTGGAAGAACACGTCTCGCGGTCGGCGTGATTTCAACCGTCTCGCAGTTTTACAATAATATGATATTATTATATGATATACCTACATATTTATGTTATACCATTTATTACCATTTTTACTGGTGGTAAATTGTCATGCCGTTATCATGGCGGGCTTTAAGCTACCCCGAAATGGTTACGACCATAGTAGGTATAATATTTAGAATTAATTCCTTGTGGTTATCGATAATAGCTTAAATCGAATTATGCTTTCCCCGTATAGACCTTATACTCACACTATACTATGGTTTTCCCTCTAAAGGTATATTATTATCTCCTTGGTTTATCCCTCGTGCTTGGTGTTGTGCTCAGCACAAACTGTTACATATGTAATTCAAAATTCTGATAATTACTATGTACAATTTATTTTAATGAAATTAATATCATTCAATGCATACAATTAAATTATTTTGACAAAATAGACTGTATTATATTGATAATATTATTGTAAATATTATAAATATTCAGTGAACATTTTATGTATCTATGGAAATGTTTTTTGCAGTAACGCCAAAAATAAAAATCTATTTTTTTAAAAACCAATCTTGCGTAAATATTATTTTGACCCCCAAAAGTACCAACTAGATGTACCATCACTATCCTATCAGAAAAGTTGCTGTTGAAATAAATCGAAGCTTTTTTACTGTATACCAAAAGGCGATGACAGACACAATTAGGGTTATGAAATTAATTTTTTGAAATATTTCACAAGACTTTCATAAAATATTTCATATTGATGAAAGATAAAAAAAACAAATTTTAATTTAAAATTAGTAGAAAGTACAGTAAACACCTCTACTTAGTAAAGTGTTAAATTAAAAATATTATAGAAATATTTCTTACATAATTCATTATACAAATTACATAATAATTATCTACCTTATAGATATAACCTATTGAAAAACTTAAATGTATGACATTCTCTCTTTAGTATTTTACGAAATTTTAATTTTCAAGTGAGTTATGAACATTTATAATAATCAATATTAATATATTTTACATACTCATATCTTACTTCAAAATAAATTAAAGTATCATAAAAATCCAACATGAAAACATAGATAATGTCTTTACCTTTAAATATAATGGTACGTAGATTTATTCTAGTGTTGAAATTTGAAGCTAACAACACAAAATTGGAATTGTTTTAAAGTAAAATTTGGTATGTTATGACAATTTTGGACGAATAATTAAGACGGAGACATCACATGTGGGTAGGGGGTGTCGTATAGCATTGGACAGAATCTATATATTATGGAAACAAGTGACGGCTGAATTTTTCTTGATTCATATACAATATATTATTATACTATTTAGCCATTTAAGTATACTATCCAGTCGGTAAAAGCCTGTCATCTCCCGATGCCCGCGAGAACACAATATTGCAATAAATAATAGGTAAACCGTAAACATAATGTTAGGTAGATACAGGTATGAACTATTAAGGTAACCCGCCGTACAGAAATAGTTATGAGTTATGACTTATGACAGTATGGGTATTGTATGACAATACTGACAGTATGCATACCGTATAATGTAATATTATATACCTAATATATTATATAGGATAATAGCGTTTTCTTCTTGGACTTTGATCCAAAGTCTTTGAATAAGTACATTATTATAATATGCAAAATGTATCTTATATACTTCGATGTACAAATGATTTTTAACGAATATTTTACGGTAGTATATTATAATTTATAAAAATTATAAAATCATTATCAATAATATATATCTATATTATATTATAGTATAGATACCTACTCGTTATGGTGGTTCGTCTGAAAAGTGGTTTTCTTTTTACAAGTCAAACTTCCGTTATTTTATATTATTATTTCATATAATATTATTATATTTATTATTATATGACACGATTAACGCCGCCACCGACCGCGACACTGCGATAAACCACGGTTAGAGTTCAATATAGTAGCTGCAGGTAAAGTACCTACCTATACGTACCGATATTATATTATATATATACGTATAGAGTATAGACTCTATGAATGCTAAATAGCTGTACATTTTATTAAAATGCATTTAAATATCTACGCGAATAGCATCAGTTAAAAATAAAATCGTGGAGATCTCTCTGGTATATGTAGTCTGGCTTCAGGTGTAAGTACCTCATTGAGCATATTACTATAATGGTGTTTAATTTATTATAATTCAATGATTAATAATACAAAGTATACAAAAAACTAAATTTTAGCGAAGATATTGTGTAAACCATTATTTTTATAATTTATTTACCATACTATATATAGTAATTTATTTTTCCATTAGTAATATTATTATGGTATGTTGAACTAATTTTTTGTGAATAACCTAAAGCTAAAGCTCAAAATTAGTCAAATATTTTAAAAATGTCATTGAGTATAGAAAAAATTAATATACAAAATAATTCAAGTTTCTATGATTAGAAAGAATCGTTTAAATATTATTAATTTCGTCAACATTCTTGAATTCCTCAGAACCAGAATACTGGATAGTAATATAGTATAATAGTACACAATACTAACAGTAGTTATATGGTTGCATATTATAGTTAAGGGGACCTAGTGTGTCCTGCATGCGCTCGGCCGTGTTGGGAGGAAAATAATATAGTACCTCACTTACTCTATTTATAAGCAAATAATATAATTGACAGTATTTTGGTGGATTGTCAGTGTGTGACTACTAAATTATCTTTAGTTTATTTTTAATCGGTGCACATCCGTACGTGCAGGAATATGTCGATGAGTATATAATATGGAATGATATAATATGGCCACTGTCTCCAAGCCACTCAAAATGCCATAAAGTAATGAATTCACCCGAACAATAATTGCTACAATTATTACTGTGGGACTTTGGTTAGACGCAAGTGAAAACGGATTTTATTCAGTTGGTTCAAGTTTACTATGTCCGAAGTGGTTTTTAGTATTACAAAAACAGTTAATTATATAGGTATACCTATTATATGTATCATAATACAATTTAAGAAAAACGTTTTTTTACGATTTATGCCTATATATTAGTTGAATAAAAAATATTGAAATAATATTAAGGGACTTATTACAATATTAATGTTATCTGGGAAAGGGTTTCTTTTTTTACGAATAAGTTTTCTATGACTATAGGGGTTTGAGCACTATTTTTAAAAGTCTTAAAATTGTATCGATAAAAAAGAAAGGCGTTTGGTTTGAAACTTTATTTAAGTATATTATATTTTATTCAATACCTCCTCCTTTACTTAACGATTTGAAGACAGTTGTTAAAGTTTTTCGGTGTTGAATGTTTTTTTTTTTTGTAGCCTCGTTGATGGTAAATATTGAACTAACCACCGTGTGGCATTTTAATAAAATATAAGGTGATTTATATGCCCTCTATCGTTTCGGAATTTATAAGACGTAAACTTGACCATATTGTTAGATTTTCATACCATTTAAGAATTTAAGTGTTCTGTGTTGATACAAACTATTTTCAAATTTGAACCTACCGCATAGTACCACGGCATCTCGTAATTGTAAATTGTTAATCAGATGATATATTTTGAAAATGTTGCTGTATCTAAATCAAACTTCAAACAATTAGCTTGTGAGTTATTCAAGTATATAAACTAGGTAAGGATGATAATCCTTAAAAATGGTATTACAAAAATATTAAATCTAGTATTTATTTAACTCGGGAAAATGTTTACTAATTATAAAATATTAATTAAGTATTATTATTGTCTAATCATCAGATCAAACTTATTATCATGGACCTATTATATTTAGTACTCAAAGTTAAATAATATAAAAACTACGCATTTGAATTTTAATTTAAGCATATCTAACAATTTTCAAAAAGGTGGATTACGTTTGGGAAATTTTTTAAAAAATGCAATGTGTTTGGGCAATTTAGCATAACGCGTTTGGGTGATCTTTTTTTTTAATATCCCGGGATGCTGAATTTTATCGATTCATTTCTCCTCTCATTTTGTCAGACTTGAGACTATCCGTAAATTCCATGGGTATGATTAAAAGTGGATCGTTTAGTGTGTGTGTGTGATTAAAAATTGAAATTATGTATCATAATATATAAGTTGATATAAAATTCCTTATACATTTGATATAATATTTGTATCTTGATCTTTACAATTTTATCTTTTATATTGTACCATACTCGCATAAACATTACTTTTATTATGCGGGTATAAAAAAGGAATTTTCCCAAACACATGACGCCTTTTTCAATAGAAGTTGGTTTTTCCAAAGTACCTACTCTCTTTAAACGATATGAAAAATCTAAATAATTGAAAAGATACTTTAAAATGTAGTTAAGAATTTAGTACTTAAAATAAACAAAAAATCCTAATTTAAATTAATATGGGGATGAGCATGTTCGATGAAAAATACTATAATATACCGACTATATAATATTTTGAACAGGGTAGATAAGTGTCGAGCGTATAAGTATATTTCATGTGGGTAAATTCAATAATATAATATTATAGTGTGTACTCGATGCCATGTAATTCCTATATGTGATATAGTAGGTATAACTGGAAAAATGTCAATCGATACGTATTAATTATTATAGGTGATTTAGTAGGCAACTATAATAAGCCACGGTATTATTGATATGCCTGCAGCTGATACCAAAGAAAAATGAATAAAACATAATAAATTGAATTATTGAGGACTGTCGCTCCACCGTCGCAGTCCAAAACAAAAGATCACTGCACAGGTCAACCATGTACTTATATACTATAACTAGTTAACGATTTTTATTGCGCAAATGCAAATGTACCTAAATAATAATATTATAATACCTTGTGTAGGTACAACGAAAATAACGCCTCTGACAGCCGTAGTTTATAGAAACGACGACGTTTTCAGCGTGAATTTCACTTTATTTGAATAAGTTAATAATATACATTATGTGCCTATGCATATTATAATATTGTGTACACTGCGGTCGGTGAGGCAATGCCACAGATTCCGTTTTCTAGGTAGGTAGGTACCTATATAGGTAACATATAAGTACGCGTTGTTTACATCGTTTTGCGTTCAAATAGTTTTTACGACAAAGTCGCCTTTCGGAACAGTTTAATATTATCGTAAGTACCTACCTATACCTACTTAAACTATATTATATTGAACACCGATCGCTATAAACATTTTTAAAAAAACTTTGGTGTTTATTTATATATATAACAAAATAATAGGCCGAGCGTCGGACATTAAACTACACGGATCAGTTTATCTCGGGTTCAAATAACCATAATTATTATACATTATATTTAAAATTGGTACCATCGTCTCGTTTTAGTCGTTGTGAATGGTTATTCTTATTACTTATTACGTTTTACATTACCTATATTATATAGGTACAAACAGTGATTCTTGGGTAAACACTAATTTTATCGAAAAACATAAAAATTGTTTTTTTTTTACATAATTTGAAGTCATTACAAAACAACATTTTTGAAAACAAATTATATTTTTTTATCGTTATTATTGTATTTTTTTTGTATGACAGCATAAATTCTGAATTTCATAATCCAAAGCAGAATATTTTTCTAAAAATTACAATGTATAACAATCGAATTTCGAACGATTACATGTTGAATTTGAACATAATATATTGATATCAGATATAAAAGGTATCAATAAAAAAAATTGTGTTTATATATTTTATAAATGTTTCGTTTTAGTATGAACTTCTTATGAGAAACCTTGTATTACATTTTCAAGCTTTAGTTATAAAAATTAAAAATTGTATACATTTATATAATTATAGTAAATTTTGGTATATAGTTTATAGTCAAACACTGGTAAAAAAATGTACCTATATGTATTATAAATATTTTTAAATTAAGTACCAAAAGAACAGTTTCTGTGGAACCTTGCATTAATTTTTCAAATTTTTACCAAACAACAAAGATTTTATTATATTGAAAATGAAAAAAAACTAAGCAATTTAAAATATCTGTAAATAGCACCAAAGATCGGAAATATTTTGAAAACTATATCATGTTGATGGTATTATGAATAATGAATATATTTTATTAAAAATTGCAATATTTTACAGTTTATTTAATTTTCGATAAAAAAATAAATCGATTTTCTCGTTATTCCGTAGTTTTTTGTGGTTTTTCATGCATTTTTTTTTTGAAAAGTTCTTATGTCTAAACGTATAATAAATTATTAGGCATATATATTATAGTGACATTTTGATCACGAAGAATAGATACATTTAGACAAACGTATTTATTTCTTTACGGTTCACTTGAAGTATGCCTATACCGTTTGTGTAAACACAATTAATATTATAATACATTCCGAACGCCATTTTCGTTATTGTAGTCGGTGAATAGGGTGCGGCTGTCGCGGCGGCTATGTGATGCTGCGGTGCTTATATGTATTGTGCGCAAGTCGTTTGGGATGGACCGATCTCATCAGAACTTCGGTCCCTGCCTCTTTTACAAAAGGGGGTGTGCGATGTGTTTGCCAAATCGTCGTTCGCGGACACCATTTTTCACGGGCATTATTTAGTTGTATAATATTATATTATATGGATGACCCAGCTTATTCTTACGGCAGTTCAACACCTTCTTCAATAATGCAGTAGTAGGTATTTGCAAATTTGATTTTTGGAATATTTAAATATACTTAACAACAATATTTTAAAATTCTTGAAATTACTTGTACTTACTACGTAAGGATTGTTCTCTGGACATACAATGTTTTTCAAATGACAAACCCTCTTTTTTACGGTAAATTATTTAGCGGATAATTTTTCTGAAAATGTTGACTATTAGAATCAAAATTCGAACGAATAGTTTTTGAGTTATTAAATTTTGTGTACAAACGATAATAGGTCCATGATAATAAGTTTGGAAGATATAGGGCTTGGTCATTTGAAAATTCTTGTAATTAATATTAATTTAACAACATAACGTTTATAAATTCTAAGAATGGTCCAAGTACCTATAGTAAATTAATAAATACTAGATATATAAATATCTAATTATATATTTTTGTAAAACCATTTATAAGGACTATTGACTATTGACCTTAGCGACCTTAGCATAAACATTTTAATAACTAAGAAACTACTCGTTCGAATTTTAAATTAGATACATACATATTTTTAAATAATTATCCACTAAATAATTTACATTAAATAAGGGGGATTTCCATTTGAAAAAACAGAAGTTTATTGTATCGCCAATGAAGTACTGAACACTACTTAAGTAGTATAAAAAAAAACTTAAATATTTTAAAATATTTTTCTATTAGTAGGCATATACAGGATGATTCACCAAGCATGCTCACCCCCCAGTTTTCCTTTAATGATGAATTTATTCAAATTCTGATTTTCGGTATTTTTAAATTTACTCATAGTCCATATTTTAAAGTTCTCGAACTTTTTACTAAAAGGAAAGCAGTGTCCTGTGGTGATACAAACTTCTGTTTTTAAAAAGAGAACCCTCCCTCTTTTTTTACTGTAAATTATTTAGTACATAATTTTTTTTGTAAATGTTGATTTACTTAATTCAAAATTAATTAATATGTTTGTATTAAAGATAATAGTCCTTAAAAATGAGTTTAAATAAATATGAAATACACGTAAACGAGGATCTAGTAAGCCATTTTTACAAATTATTATTATCGATAGATTAAAATTAATGACTACAATAAATTTTGAAATCACCATAGCCCCCATATTTTTTAATTCCATTATTACCGTGGACCTTTTATCCTTTGAACATAAAGTTGAATAACTCAATAACAACCCATACGAATTTTGATTCTGATACGTCACTAATTCGAGCAATTTTCGGAAAAAACTGAATAAACAGTATGACTTACAGTTGAAAAGGGATGTTCTCAATTCTCATTCGAAAAACAGAAGTCTGTATCTCCACATGGCACTCCTTAAGTAGCACAACAAATCTCAAGAATTTGAAAATATGGTCTTAAAGAATATTTAAAAATTATATTTTAAATAACTGCATTATTGAAGAAAAAAAGGCTGTGAGCATGCTTGGTAAATCATTCTGTAATAAAATAATGTAATTAGCGTCTACATAAAAAAACTTATATTATACAATAATGTTATATATGTATATATGCGTGTAGTGCGTGTTTTCCCTGCTTTATTAGTTACTACCCACAAAACGTCTTAATAAAGACTCTTCGGTTATTTCGGTTAGGTTCGGGATGCAATTTTTAAAGTTATTTAACGAAAGAAACAATGTAGTTTCATTATAATTTATAAGTATCAACGATTTTACTATTTTTTTCTTTACATTTAACAACTAATAAAATATTTCTCACTACACATATGGGTACACACCGCATTTATTTATTTAACTTTGATTATAGTACGTTCCATCGCATAATATTATATATTTAAGTTGTATTCGTTTGAACATCACTCGTATGACGTAAGTACTTACAACTATAGGTACACTATATTATTGCAGGCAGTCAAACAAATAATACTGATATTAAATTTATCAAATTTATTTGAGGATTAGGTATAAATGAAAATTTGTTTTTAAGTTTTTATATTAAGATTCAAGGCTAACATATTTGGGATATATTCAACGCATAATACTATGATATACATTTGAATTTATTAGGGTAAGTCCATAGTTCGTATCATATATAATGTCAATCGACAATCGCCGTTTTAATAAAGTCGAAATAGTTAGGGTAACAGCTAACAAGGTATTTTATTATAATACGAGGATAGCGTTTAAGTTAGCAATAAAATACCAAAAATGTCGTGTTATATGGTATTAAGCATTTATTTTATGATTTTGCGAAAACCTATTTCAAACGATAGTTACTACTTTTATAGACTTGGTTATTTATGTGATATTTTCGGTATTTTACCATATTTAAATTAAATTGCTTTAAACTAATATTTTAAATAATAATCAATCGTTCTTTCCACTTTTCATTGGTGATATATAATTATGTGCATAGTTTATTAGCGCGTAGGTACAATTATTATTTACTATACTTATTTTTAAATTACATAGGTCGTACTATTCTACATAATTATGGTCATTTTAGAAAACCGTATTCATATAATGAATAATTAATATAATATTCTACACTAGTTTTAGTGATTTGCGTTAGTACATCAGAAAAAAACAAACATAATTTGGTATACTTACTACTCATAAGTAATAATTAAAGTATATAATGGTACTTCTAAACATTAAAGTGAAGAAAAATCATCGAAAAATATCAGTAGGTAGGTATAACCTAACCTGTAGTATAAGTGCCTTCTATAATGTAGCACCAATTATTATTAAAGCGTCACGAGCAATTAAAAAATTAATATTTTAAACGAGTCGAAAAACATTTAAGCTCGGCTAATAATAATAATAATAATCCGCAATAAATAATAAATAATACTAATACGCTTATACTTATGCATCAGCGCGCTATTTGTTTTCTAACTCTGACAAAATGTACATCCAACTGCAGAATCAGTCTCGTGTCGTTAGATCAAAATATTTAATATTAGAGAAAATTTACCTATTATCAAACTTCTAACTAAGAATATTATTTGTGTTTGTACGTTGACTTTTTTACGATATTAAAATTTATTGTTCAGTGATATAATAGCATTTTTAATATAACTTGCAATCAAATCAAAGTATCACAAAAACATCACAAACACAGCTAATGTTCTTAACTTTAAGTTTAATGATAGGATGATTTACTTAATCTCAATTCTAACAACACGAGATTGGTTATACTGAACGGAAATTTGCAGTTGCGTGGGGCTCTATAGTAACTATAATAATAATAATAATAATAATAATAATATGTCCATAGTCAGAAAACAAAATAGTACGCTGACCTGACTCCTTTAATATAATTACGACGTGCTTTTTGATTATATTGCATAAAATTTCGTTTAAGGAATAATTCTGTGTCGCAAGTAACAATGCGTTTTACAAAAATAACTAATTTTTAATTAACATTTATTCATACGAAGTCAGGAGTTACAATAATCTTTAATAGTTCAATATAATAATATTATGTATTTACTAGATGTTTAGAAAAAAATTACATTACAATTTGGTTAAATTCAAAAATAAAGTTTTTAAATTGTTCGGGGACGAACAGAATTTATTAGGTAATCACTATACAAATACAATGTAATGTAAAAATATAATATTTACAATTAGTTAAGTAAAGTTGAATATTATAATTTATGTAGGTATTTAACCTACCAATAGTTAACCGTTCTTATTATATTTGTATTTTTTAATGGTAAATTTCATTACGTATCATTGTAGCCGATATATCGTACAAATGTTTTATATTCGTTTAATTGGTCGTAGAATTGCATATAATAATATATTATGTACTATTTACTCCCATATTTTATAATTTAAATATGATGTATTATATTATCCTTATAGTTATATAAAGTACAAGTGAAATCACTGAACTAAAATTCATAAATTAAACTGCAACTGTATTAATATTTTTTATCAATAATATTTTACGTTAATCAGTCGGAATATTCAAAATTCATTAATTGCAAAATGTTTTTTTCGAAAATCACGAAACTAATCCTACACTATTAACCTATGGAAAAAAACGGTTATATTATTTAACATACCATCTGCTATATTCATGGATATAATTTACAACCAACGGAATAAACGGGTGGTTTCACGTTGTTTAACTGCCGCAGGTGTGTTTTGATATCGTAATTATAATGGTTCGATGCGTTTTCCCAGTGCACAGTTGTTGCTAACCCTTTATTCTCAAACAAACTTCAAATGCATGGGCCTTACAGAACTTACATTAATTATTGCATTATTGTATATTATGCTATGGTTATACTGTTTCACAGTAAACACGTGCCACAAACATCAGATAAAACGGTATTTTATCATTAAAATATAATGAAAGAAAACATACTTTTAGTTAGGTACTTTTATACTTAATAAATGTACATATTCATAATATTTTATGATATCATATCATAAAATGTATTAACATACAAACGTAACAACAACATACCACTGCAACTATCCGAAAACAACCGAATTTATAACTATATATATACCTATATGACAATATAGTAATGTTTTTGTCATGCTCACTTTGCTATGTATTATTATTAGTGGCTGGTGTACGAAACTATTCGTGCATTTATTGTCTCAAAAAGTTGTCCAAATAACAAATAAAACTTTTCTGTACATACCGTAAACATCGTGGGAATATAAACAACTCCCTCGTACTGTCGTACCGCTATATACCCCCGAAATCTGAATATTTATCTTTTCAAGTAATATAATTTGATTCTTGAAAAAACAACCGTTAATGAGTAGTTAATATATGTAGATTGTGCTTTTCATTTAATTTTTTATTTCAATCTATGGCCGGCGTGTCGTTATTATACGTATAGTATGTACATCTATTAAACGTTGTCGTCGATATCGTCATCGTCGTCGTCGTCGTCCAGACGTCCGGAAGTGGTTTCGTTTGAAAGTATGGCATCCGAAAACGTAACTTCCGGTAATATCACTTCTGGTGGAGCATCTTTGAATCGGGGGTGTCGTTTTTCGAGTCGCCGGTACGTCTTCGGTCGGTTGAAGATCACATCGCTGATGATTTTGTCCAGACGGACGGCTCTGTGGCCACGGCGCAGACGGTGGTTGCGGAACCGGTCTTGCATCCAAGCGGCCAGTTGGTCGTCGGCAGTCAGATAGCCGGCCGCCTGCAATTGGCCCAGGGCGTCGGCCCGTAGACCGGCCATGTGGTGGACGGCCATGGCCCGTGCATAAACGGCTCGGAACGTAGGTTCGGGCGCAGCGCGCTCGGCCGCTTCCAGCGCGCGCAAACCGCAGCGCCGCCGACCGGCCTCGACGCGGTTCAACCGGTCCTGTTCGACGCACTCCGCCCGGCGTTTGGCCTCGTAGGCGGCCCGTACGCGCCTGAAAACGGCCGCGTCGTCCTCGTACATCACGGTGCCTGCAGAATCCTGCAGTACGGCCTCGGCTAGAGCCTTGGCCAGCGGGGCCACCTCGGTATCGAAGTCTAGCAGGTCACCGAAGGTCACCTGCGTGTACGCGTCCAGGCCCGTCTTGCACTTGATGATCACTACTGGTGGTTTGGTGAAGTAGCCCGGCGACAGATCCGTCTGCGCGGCCGCCTGCACACCCTGCGACCGCGTATGCGTTTCCGACGGACCGCGCGCACACTGCACACTGACGTGGATACGGCCC
This sequence comes from Metopolophium dirhodum, assembly GCF_019925205.1. Classification (NCBI taxonomy): domain Eukaryota; kingdom Metazoa; phylum Arthropoda; class Insecta; order Hemiptera; family Aphididae; genus Metopolophium; species Metopolophium dirhodum. The sequence continues at coordinate 125,571,860 of NC_083560.1, forward strand.
GTGTCTCCGGCGGCCATCTTTATTTTACGCTGCAACCGTTGACGGGCCTCGCGGAACTTGCGCTGCATGAGGGGCGACGTGATCGTATTCGGCGTGGGCTTCTTGGCCATCATTGGCCGCTCTTTGTGCTTGCCCATGCTGTCCAGACAGCAGGTGGGCGGCCGCCACGGCAACGGCTTTAGTGAAGCTCTGGGTGGACACCCGAAGTCCACCGGCTTCCAATTGACCAAGATCATGGTGGCGTGTTATGTTGGGTACGCCGTTCACAACACTTGCGCTACGTCGAGTATGATTATTATCCGTGTCGTGCAATATTAATATTGTTATCGCGACGATGGACACTCGCGAATACGTGCTGACGTATATTATATATAATATTATACAATGTTATCGTCACCATCGTCGCTATCGTTACATAATATCCTTTTATATATAAATGAAGATAACTGTTTTCACGTTCCAATTCCTGACGACATTATTATTGTTCTATGCTAATAATGCACTTTTTTCCAATTTTTTTTCACAGAGTCGTTCCAAATACCTACTTTCCTAAGGGTTACCATTTTTGCCTGATTTTAATTTTTTTTGTCTGAGGGGGAGTGGAGATTGGCTATATTGTATTAAAGGTTACGATTTTTAGCATGTACTTTAAATAATTTAACGATATTTTTCACAGAGTTGGTCCAAATACTGCTCTGAGACCTGAGTTATCTATTATTTAAAATTTTATTGTTACTTAAGAAAATGAAATTTCTGTTGATTAAGAAGCTGCGATTTTATTCATAATTTCAGTAACATGAACTGTAATCCTTTTTTATGTTTGAAATATACCTTTAATGTCTGTTGTTTAAGAGACATGAACATGCACAGAATATAGATTATATAATCGTTTACGCACTCGGTCGTAAATAAAGACTGACCTAAATTATAAGCTACAAATTAATATAAATTTTGTTACATACAGCAAAAGTGTTGTTTGGAAAACACCGATCACTTTATTTTTATAATACGACTAGCTGAATTATATAAATTGCACTATCGAAATAATTTAGTTTCTACTTTATGACTTTGTCTATTATCGAGATACGCATTTTAGGTGTGTTCATTTTTTCCCGGTCGAAGTCGGGTGATACAGCTAGTATTGTATATAATATTATGCCAATTGACATATGAGTATAATGTTATTTCATTATATTATGTGTTACTGAAGTAACAACAACCCCGCGAACCGTGGAAGTATCCCGAATGCGTCCCAAATTAACATTATTTTTGACGTAGCCTGAATGTTTCTCAGTCAATTTATGTTACCCAGGGTTTACACCACGAGGAGGTGGACTAGCTTACACCCCAAATATATTTGGTAATTATTAATTATTTTATTGTTCAGATTTTAAATTAAAAACACGCTTGTAACTATTTATCTATTATGGGACCACTTTGCGCATACTTTACTTATTGACTGTAAATGAGGCGTAGTCGTAGCACGCGTGCTCAGTTATTATCGAAATTCGAAGTTGAAATAAAATGTTATTGACTCAGTCATTGTTGTCAAAATTACGTATATAATTGTATATTTTGTAATAGGTATATGTATCATAGTTGAATAATTGATCTATCTCTTAAAAAATTTGGCTGCGAACTTATAGGTTGCACTCGGACTTTGAAAAACGTAAACATTCGGGACGTCCCCCAATCAGCTGTGACATTCCCCATATTACATCTTTACTGCCCCAAATTACTACTAAAATACACACACCAATTTTCTCTTTTTAATCTTGTATAACATCCCCTTCAGTATTTGAAATGTAAATATGTAATATCCACTCATAACAATAAAAATGTTTATACTCCCCGTACTAAAATTTTTTTGTATCCATTTTGCAGGCTATATAATTTTGATTTTGATTTTGTATATAAGTATAATATGTTTTCTTAAAATTATCATTTTAAACTCTTGAATTATTTCAATATCGTATCATTTACAAAACAAATTGTTTAGTAACGTTTTGGTAAAAAAAATAAACATTTGTACATTCGAGATCGAGACCATTTGCCATCGAGTTAGGAACCAGAATTCAGAACATAAGTTTATTTATATTATTATATTATGTTTGCAAATACAGTTCAATAGTTGATTTATTTATTTTACCGTCTTGTATATCCAAAAATAATATACGGGGGTGCAATACTAACGGTTTTATATTTTAATAATATATACTATGATAAACACTTGCATAGGTAAATAAAATAGCTACGATTTTTTGTGAATACTTCTTGATTATAAGTTAGGGCGCTAGTTCGCGGTTATAAAACTAATGTTTTACGCTTGTATTGGTACGTTACCTATTGAATTAATAACATCGCTCGGGAAGTATTCACACCACGAGTGTGACCATATTTATCTATTATCTAGAATAGTATATAAATATACATTTCGGAGTTAAATTTATAATTATAATAAGGTGTGAAGTCATCATGAGTGAAGTGTCATGTAAATTTAGTTATCGCTACTCATAAGAACACTTTGTTGAGAGTCACTGTGAGTGTAAATCGTTTGACAATATTGTTACGAGCTATCGTCGTAACTATATAGTATATAATATACCTAACATATAGGTACCTAAAATCTTAAAATAAAATCCATATCACGTATAACGGGTATTCCGCCACTTCCTTCCGTATATGCTAGATTCATTCCCGTGGGTTAACCGTTAAACCCGTAATATTATGTTTGCGTATAGAGTCATGTAATATACAGGTGGGCGAGTTAATGAAATGAAATGAATAAAATGAGTAAAATAAATAACATTATTTAATTATTGCATAATAGTATATAATATAGAGTTAACACTCTGATATCACTCTAGTTCAATTCAGTTAAATAAATTCATATTTTAACACTTGGGTCACAAATATGGTGATTGTGCTATCTTATTTTTTTTTTTAAATAATAATTAAATATTTTGTTAAAAAAGCATCTTACTATATATTATTTTTATTGCGTTTTAGTTACCATGGCATAGGTGTAATTAGCATGTCAACTAAATTATCAAATCAAGTCTTACCTATATTTTTTTTAAATTTAAAATCATTTCATAAGATTTATATTTTTTAAACAAAAAAGTAATTTACTAATTAATAAATAACAAGTTAGATGTATAAATATGAATTGAACGTATTATTTTTCAAACTAACTTGAAAAAGCTTTAAATTATTACAATGTTATTAACTACTTCAGTGAAAAGTTTATTAAAAATCTTTTAACTATCAGATAAAACTTTTTAACCTATGCCTATAGTAACCTTTTATGGGATATATAGTTTCTTGACTGCACACAACAGAATTCAAATCAGTGTTGAACTCTGGGAGAAGTCGATTGGTTCTTTTTATCATCCTTACAGGTGCACAGGGGGAGGATTTGGATGGTGCCGTTCAAACCCCTCTCGAAATGTTTCAAAAAAATCTATTTTTTACTCTACACGCGATCACGATCAATTCGAAAACAAGTTTACTCGTGCGGACTCTCCTACCTAACCTAACCGAATTTTTTTTCCAGATATATGCGCCTGTGTGGGTATACACACAACACGGAATGCTTTTAACATTAAACACATACGTGTCATTTTGCACACCCTGTGCTGTATATTATATACGTAAGTTTTATATTTTTACGCGGTTGTGTTTGCGGGACCGGGACGTGGATACGACTTGCGGATGTCTGTATATATATATATATATATATAACATGTGTACACGGCCGACGACGACGGTTTTCAACCAATTGAATTTTAAATATATATATATATAATATACCTATTATTAAAAAATATATATAAAAACCAGATGAAAAAAAAATAAAATCCATTCACTGTTGTTCAACTCCTGTGTTTTCACAGCAGAACGAAAAAAAGATTATTTTATTTTAATGGTAGAAAGGCCAAGATCCGTCCCGGGTTGTCGCACATTGTAACCTTGAATCATACCGTGAGCGTTTTTTTTTATTTTCCACCCGACTCGACATTATTACAACGGCGGCGGCGTCGGTCGGCCTACGGGACTTTCGTCGCAGTAATTGTGTATCAAATCCACAAACAAAGAAATCTCTCCCCCCCACCACCACTCTTTCGAACTATCTCTCACTCTGTATTTTTCTCTCTTTCTATCTCTTTTTAACACTCTATATTATACACGCTAGGTACTCATAATATAGCTGTTTCCGTGATTTTTCCAATTCGACATAATGTTATACATTTTATATACATAGGTATAGTATTATGCTATAGTAAAAATATATAATATACTGTGTTATACAAACTCTACATCATTCTCATCTCTCTCTCTCTCTTGTTCTATCCATCTATTATATATAAATACAAAAATACGTGTAAAAACTATTTCAGACCATATGCCAGTGTTATTTTGGTCGAGAGGTAAATGATTCACTATACCTACTAAACGAAAAATAGAACAGAATGGACTAACTAAACTAAATATTACAGGCCTCAACTACAACTCGACTGAATTGGTCTGTTCATACACGATTAGTTATTAAAATACACGCCACTCGACTAAAATACTGGCATAGTCTGAACTATATATAGCCATATAGGCCTAAACGCACGCCAATACGACGGCTGCAAGCTGCAGCTTTTATACAACGTTATATTTTTATTTTTTATTTTCTTTACTTATTGTACATACTTAAAACCATTATTATACAAAAAAATAACTTTTGTAATATAAATTACAATGATTTAAGAAATGTTTTTAATTTAGCAAAAGTCAAAACAAAAATCAAAATTAAGTATGCTATTACAATAATATTATGATACATTTGCATACACTGCCGCACAGTATAATATAATGTTATAATGTTTACCGATATAGGTAATACTCCATCGCTGTACACATAATAAATACCATTGACTATATCGAGTACCTATATAGATTATAGTATATGCTCAATGATAATACACCTATATAGTATAGTATAAGTATATAACGCTACATTTGGTCTCGCGTGAAAATCGTTTCCACCACGGTGGATTATACGCACGTAAAATAGGTACCTACCGACACTCACTACCGACACCTGTATATACCTGGTCCTCGACCTCCTCGTCCTTTTCGTCCTTCTCTTCTTCCTGTACGCGTGTACATGAATTTGTGTGCGACTCCGCGGATGGTTATATTGCTCTAGCGTATAGGAAACGATCGATATGAGGTGACAACAATAAACTAAGGTATTACCTATACCTAGTATAATATACTTGAATATAAGTTATACTGTACTGCTGTAACGGTACACGAGATTAACAAACAACAAAAAAAAATAACCAACACACTGTATTATTTCTTTTAAAAATATTTTCATAACTCTGATGAACCGCGGCCGCGACGTCTCTCCAAGACACACATAATATTATGTAGGTATTAGTATATACACATATGCCTGTTATTTGTTTAGAGCACGTTCGAACATGTAGGTACTTATAAGACGACTCGCTGTAACGACTTACGATCACGGTCTCTGCGGTGGTAGTCGTGACTCGCAATCTCTACATAAAGCACGGAAAAATGAAAACCTTCTGATCACTGAGTGGTATTGGCTGTTATGGGCTTATATTAGAAGAGGTAAGCAAGTGCAAGTTTGTGAAAACAATTAATTTGAGTTTGTCAATCAAATTTAACGATACGAACGTTAAAAGTTCAGAAAGTCTTAAGTTCGGAGGACGTCACACCCGTGCATGCGCTTTCTCCGTTTTACAAATGGAAAACATATTATGTAGACAATTTGAGTTCAGCAGTAAGTTCCAATTTTGTGTTGTTAGTTTGAAAACTAACCAATATTATCAAACCTAAAGGTAAGAAATTGTATGTGTCGTGGGATTTTTACGAAACGACTTAATATGAGTATGTACTATATTGAATATTAGTGTATAAAAATGCTCATAACTCGCTTAAAAATTAAAAGATTTTAAAAAACCGATGAAAGAACACATATTGTTATAATGTTTTTACCTTTAATTTGTATAATATGTATATTCACTCTAATATATTTAGTGTAAACAAAACAAATTGCAGTCAACACAATATTGGAATTAACTTAAGCTAAGCCTTATTGCTAAACATAAATTTTAATGTGTTATGCGTTAGTGAGACGAAGACAACACGTCATGTGAGTTTGACATCCTCTTTTAACGTAGTTAACAACAATATTTAATTCAAATCATCAATATGGAGAAAAATATTCATTTGACTCTGTTAAAAATAAGTTTAGATTTAAGTAATCTTCTTTTTGGTGTTGCATTTTACTTGATCCATAAAATACATTTAGAAATACAAAATATAATTGCACACAAATATATACATATTACATAAATTAAATTATTTAATTTTAAAACTTGAAAGATATAAATACTACACATATTAGTACCTACATCTTCATCTTATACCTAAATATACTAATACTAAAATGAGATAAATAAAAACAAAATTAGGAGATTCGATTATTTCCAGTTCTAGAAATATTCTTTCAACCTAATCATAAGATTACCACCAATAACTTTATTGATATTTAAAGGTGGGGAATTGAACTGATCAACATTCATAACACTTTTGGAAACGACACTTTTATTTATATCAACTTTGTATGCTCTAAAATGAGTGTCAAATAATTCTAATAGAATTTGCTGAACAACAAAATATACTGTATTATTTTTTAACAACATTATCTCAAGAATTTCAAATAAACAAATTTCACTATTAAAGCAAGTGACAAAATTGCCAATTTTGTAGATTGTACCTCGAAATTCAATCTTGGAATAACTGATATAGTTATTAGTTGATACATTTATAAAGTCAAAAATAATTGCCACATGTTTTGAATCAAGTTTATATTTTTCCAAGGCTTCTACTAGCAAACTATTTTTCTTTTGGTTTAATATGAAATATGCAAATTTAAATTGATGTTTATTTGCCAATGTTAAACAAATATTTCTTCGAGATGTTATTGCCCTAGCATACATTTTCAACTCCTTATGCTTGGCTTCGAAACGAAAGCACCAATAGTGTCTTGGAGGACCAGATTTAAGAATAATTGTAGGATAATGTATCAATATATGATGCTTAGGTTTTAAGTTGTCTTGAAAATATTTAACATAATCTGAATTATGTTTTTCAATAAGAATTTTTAAATGCTTTACCATATCTCGTGTAAACGTATGGCTTAATAAACTATCTATAATTTCAATAAAAATTAAAAAAAATTGCCAAACCTCATCATCCACTGGAATTAAATCACCAATGATCAAAGAAAAAAAATGAACAAAGCACATCATTTGTCTTGCTGACATTTTTAAATGAAATTTGTGAAGATGATGTTTTTCAATAGGTGGTGATAAGTTTTTTTGTTCAAGTTCACAATAGTCAAAATTTTGTTTTCTTAAATTAAGGGTTTCTAAAGAAAAAATTTGTATTTTTTCTGAGTAATAAATTATTAAATGACACATATTGTAATGGCAAATACCTTCATAAATGTCATGCATAATGTCTACGCTAAAGTTATCCGTAACATGAAATGTGGTGATTTGGTTTAAAATGCTATCTTTATAAATACCAGTTTGTTTAAAATTATTTTTTTCTAGATCTTCTGTATAATTTATAACATTACGGAGTAAAGAACCATTTTCTTTTGATAAATTATGCATTATAGATTTATGAGCTTTGCAAAATCGACAATAGAAATTAGCAGAAAATGATTTTGAAAATTCACATAAACTGTTAATTCCCAGGTTATCCCCTAATAGTAAACCTAGAATAAAATACACATGTTTTGGACCAGTAGGAGTGTTTATTGTTATACCATCATTACTCAAGCTGTTTATTTCATAAACTATCTGTTTAAAACATAAATCATTCCCAAAGGTTTTTACATCTCTAGATTTTATAAGGGCTGTTAAGAAAATGTTATTGAGCTTTGAACTATGCTCACTGAGAGGAAAACTATAATACACCGCTGATAATGAATGACACATGGATTTGGAGCCTAATGGATTGTTAAGTTCTACATCATCAATGTACATAAAAAAAGGCATAACAATTTTATTTTTAAATGTAATTATTTTTTCTTTCCATAACGAACCTTGAATAAAGTTAGTTATGGAGCAGGTGTTTGATTCAGGATCACTTATAAGTTTGTTGTATTTATTAATTGCAGTATTTAAGTTATTATTTTGCTCAAAATATGTTTTTATTTGAAACTTAAAAGGCATTATAACTCCCTTAGTAAGTACTTCATCATATACTGTTTGTCCATTATTAGAAATTAAGTTTACTTCATTGTTAATAGTAAACTGTTTGTATTCGTCACTTATGAGTTCATTGCTTTTAAGCCAGTTATTTAACAAATGTTCAGTTTTACAAAACTCAAAAAGATCTGATATCCCTAATACAACTTTGGTAAATTTAGATAGTAGTAATGGTTCTTTTATTTCCTTTTGAATAACACCCTTTAATAAGTTTGTAATAGGATTTAAAATGTTATTTTCAATATTACTTTGAATGTTTTGAACATCACTTTTACAAAAATTATTATTGTTATGCAATGTCAAACAAAATTTTACTGCCCCCAAATGTAGTTCTTTAATGCAATTGTTTGTGTCAAAGATATCCTCGTTTGGTTTGGCTCGTTTATGTTGATCAAATAAAATATTACTGGCATCATTATTAACAGAATTATTACTGTTGTAACTATTACTATCTGTCAAAATACCACTATGCAAATGTGTAGTTTCAGGAAAGTTGTCTTCCACAGGGTTCACGTGCTTGTTAAGGATGTGTTTTTTTAAACTACTCAGATTTTGAAAAGATTTTGAACAATCGTCCTCCACGCAAGTGTATGAATTAAATGGCCCTAACACGTGTATAATCTTATAATGGTAAACGAGCGATGGCAATGATTGTACATTTAATTTACAAATGAAGCATTTCATTTTGTTAATATAATATTATGTAATACAATATAATACTTACCGTTGGATTTGTTCACGATTGAAACTAAATGTTTATTACAAAAAACAACGCACAGTTATCACACGATATAAGTAAAAAATAAAAACTATACTGTATACAATTGTTGAACAAAGTACGATAATGTCGAAGTCAGGAAGTCTGGCTCATGCGCTCGGAAAAAAAATATTATTAATTTAATGAAGCTTTTGTTGAATTAATAAATTGATTGTTAACATTTGAAAAAAATGGGATTTCCAGTAATTTATATCTATTTTTAAATTGGTAATAATTCAAATATAGATGACAATGCGGTTACTTTAAATTAACAATATAATTTGTTAATTTAATAAATTCGTTTATTTGGTTTAAAAAAAATAAATATTAAATCAAACATATGATTGTTAAAATAATAAATTGTATTTAATTATATGCTCAGAACATTAACAAAAGGTTTTTTGTTAATTCGATAAGGCGTGATTAATTTAATAAAAGCTTAGTTGTTAATTTAATAAAAATATAAATAATTCAATAAAAATTCTGTTTTAACAACAAATATATAATAAACTTAACAAACTTATGTTGGTTAACACTTAACAAATGTATTCTGTTAATTTCACCTTAGTTTTTTCTTTCTGTGTATAATAGCTGCAGTGTATATTAGTGGTTTATGCATTCACTGCGTGTTACTATTAACTAATTAGTTTTAACTATACAGTCCAACCGTTGTATATATTATAATAGAGCTTGATATTGACTTGACGTCAAACCTTTTAAATTAACTGGAAAAAACTTATTTACAACAATGGTTTAGTTAATGTCTCCGCCGTTGGTTATAATGTTTAACAAAAACAGTTTTCGGTCCGAAACGGTGCCGGTAGCACCTGTAGCGTCGAATTGACGAACAGCCTGATCAATGATCATAATAAATTCATAATAATATATACATCAGCCATTTTTTATCCGCTCCGAGTGTTCTGCCGCGGCCGAGGCGTGTCGGATTCTTCCGATACGTCGCGGGGAAAATATAATATAATATTATTGTCGTGCGGTCATTTCCGTCGCATTTTCACGCCAGTCAAAATTCACCGGACCGCGGTAATCTCCGCCGCGCGTTTCGTGAGTACCTTATATACCAGCCACTGATATATATATATAATATGACACTTGTAGAATACATTCCCCCCCCCCCCCCGTGATCTCCGAAAATGCGTATTGCTTGACCGGGGACCGGACCGGAAGGAAAACCGCTGCGATCAAGATGACGACGACCGCGGTGCGTACATAACACGATAAACGGCAGCGGAACACAATATAAAATTATAATCGGTCGGCACTTGGAGGTACTTTGCTATACCTAAGTAATATATAACATTACAAACGTGGAGCGTATCTAAAACATTCGTGACAATAATATTATCATTATGTCACATCGGATTATAGGCGTATTCCGACGCAATACATAATAATGTATACTTCATCAAATGGGTAGGTACCTATGTCAAGACAGACTGCCGTGAACCGCGTTACTTTTTCATTGTATGTTGTTACTTAATACCTACGATAGATGCTACTCGATATTTATATTTTATATATATTATACACTATATAATAGTCAATATAGGTACCAGACGTACAGTGCGATCCATTTAACTGACTAGATTATATATATATATATCATTTGCGCATAGACTGGGTTCGTGCCAAGCAAAGCACGCCACAGAGTTCAACATTTTCAACTAACATTTTTTAATTTAAATTAGTGCTCAATTAGTAATAATTGGTTACCGAAAATTCTAAATTCTAAATCTTACTCACGAAATTAATTTTTTTTTTCATTCTGTGATGCCAGGTTGTTGATGGTACGAACTAACCGATATTTTCGGTAGAGCACAAATTGTGAAGGGCTCACAAGGCTTTGCCTTCCACACTCCTGATTATTATAGTAACATGATAATTTAAATTCTACATTTATGTGCCTGAAACTACCTATTATAATTCAATATAAATAATTTGAGTAAGACAAATGTACAGCATTACAGCTTATCAGACTAAAATGTTTACATTTATTTTAATTTAATATTTCTCAATTGTTAATCATTTTTGTTTAAAATTTTATCGTTTTTAAAATTATTTGTAATATACTTCTCTATATTTAGTATTGATAAATTGGAGTATCGTTTGTGTATAGCATACTTGTTCGTAGCCAATAAATATAGCTGGTAAAATTATATTATACTACATAGGTACCTATATTATCTACCGACCTATATATTGCTCAAATTACAACATACATATAATCGATAATATTTAAAATATTTATAATTTATATTACTTACTTATATAATATATATAGTATAGGGATACCATATGTCCCGTTTTTTATACGACTATGTTATTATAGGTGTATTAATAATTCTCGATTGCTGCAGATAGCTATAAATACATTAGTTGTTTAGTGCATATTATATTATTAAAATAATTTCAATTTCAAAAGTTTTAACAATTCACAAGTGAACAAAATATTGGTGCCCGCACTGTTGTTGTCGCCGCCCCCCCCCCCCCCGCTATTATTAATTTCATAAGCAGAACGTCGACGTATAAACCGTCTAATACGACGTCTAATACCGAACAAACAGTTTTTAATTGCAATAAACTTTATCGTGATAAACTTTATAAATATAAAGCCTTCCAGACAAGCGGTCTACAACATAATATCATGTTAACCTATATTATTGTATGTATAGCGGACCACAACTCTTGCAGCGCACCCTTTGCAGCCATTATACTCCGTTAAGTCTATATTTGTATGCACTTAACCGGGAATCGCATTTCTCGGCGTTATAATGTTTTATATGTTGTTATTATACGCATTATTATATTACCATATCGAAAAACCTTTTAAACCAATCAATAATTTCGTATATCTGCACACGCACATCACTCTGCGGTCTACGCTAGTGACGCTTATGCGTTCGCATATAAGACTATAATAGAAATTTGAACCGAATTAATTTCGGTATAAAACGTCGTGTAGAGTATCGGCTGATGAATTAATGTTTACATAGTAATGTTTAATATGTGTACTAACGTATACTCCACGTTTAATATTATTATAATATATAGCTATATTATATTACAACATTTGGATGATAAACACACAGTTTTTCGAATTTTAGATGAGGCGTGTGCAGGTGAGTGATCATAGTGGTACCCCAAAAAATGTTGTTCCATACTCCATTCTTCTATGCTTTGAATAGTCAATTTGTTTTAAATTCTTAGAAAAATTGGTCATTGAAAAAAGTTAAAAATTGATTATGATAAAAATAAATAATTTTTCAAAAATGTGGTGTTGTAATGAGTTAAAATTATAATTTAAGAAAAATATTTCCAAGACCATTAATAATTTTCGAGTATACAAGTGTATCTATACCTTTAAATGCATCGCCTTACACTACAGTGTAAATTATTATAATATTATACGAAATGTCCTATATGTGTCATTATTATTGTTTTGTATGTTCGGGTAATGTTCGGAAAATCGGAAACGTCGTGTGACGAAAATGAACGTTATTGCGATAACGCATAATAATGTTATATCGCGAATGAATCACTTATATTGGGGGGGAAAAAAATTACTATATAAGCACTAGGAAAATATATAGGTACGCACGAATCTGCAGTTGTTGGCGTTTTTGTGTATAACAGACAACAGTGTTATGCCTATATCGCGAGACTGTTAAAAATTTAAAATACATCGTAGTCCATATTTTTATATTTTTTTTTGTCCGCGTTTCCGAAGAAGCCTACTTACTACTTTATTATCGTGTAATTTTATAAATTGTTCCATAGGAAATAATAAAAACAATTTATTACCGACAAAGAACGAGAAAAATGTACATGTTACGCTAGTTAAGGTGGAGAAAAAAGAAACATGGACTAAATAAATGATCAAGGCCGTATTTACGGGAGGTTTTTGACCCATTGAAAATTATTATTATTATTATTATTATATTATTGTATTTTTATTATATTGGGCCGTATCACGTTAGTTCATCGTCGTGGCAAACATTTTCGTGGCAGCGCATGAAAACAATACACGGCCGCCGACGGTCATACATTTTGTAGAGAAATGAAAAAATAAAATAAAATGTCTCGATTAAGAATATATTATTATATTATTATAATACCCGTGCGCAAGTAGGTACTTCATAGCTATATTATCTTGTGTACGTTTTCTTCTTTTATTAAATAATAATACAGCCTGCACGCGCGTATAATTTACACAAGCAACAGAGCATGGTAGGTACCGTCCGCGTTCAAGTTGCTCGGATTAGCATATAAATATAATTTGTTCATTACCCGAAATAAAATAAAATTGTTCATAATATAATAATATAATATATGTTGTGTAGGTACGCTGAACATTAATTGTATGCCCATTCGTAATATTGCAGTTATAATTTTTACCATTGTGTTAAATAATATAAATACACATTACACACGTCATATATACAGAGAGATTCACCAACCTATTCTATTTTTCTTCAATAATGCTGTTATTAAAATTTTGATTTTTGTAATTTTTAAACATACTTAATTAAACACCACATATATTTAAGTATTCTTGAGATTATATTTGTAATAATTATTAAAAAGTGTCCTGTAGTGATACAAAATTCGGGTTTTCAAATGTCAACTACCACACTCTTCTATACTGTAAATTATTTAACTGATTTTCTTAAATAATTGACGTGCTTCCTATCAGAATCAAAGTTTAAACGAGTAGTTTTTGAGTTGTTTAACTCTTCATGATAATGGGCTTGGAAGGTTAGGCGAAGTAAAAAGGACGGAGGGTTCTCATTTGAAATACAGAGGTTTATAACAAAACAAAACACTCCTTAAGTAGTACCAAAAAATCCAAGAATTTCAAAATATGATATTTGAGTACTTACCTATATTTAAAAATTCTAAAAATTAGAATTTGAATTATTAAAGGAAAAACGGGTGTGAGCATGCTTGGCGAATCACTCTGTATATGTATAGGACATTAGGACAGGTATTATAGGTATTATGTAGGAAATAAGTAATTATTGGTATAGAAGCCGTGTGGAGGTGCCTACATAGCGTTATAAGTAGGTTTCGTTGATTCTTACATTTCCATGTTTTTTGTTTTTTTTTTTTTTGTGGTGGTTGTAGAATATTATAATATGTTCTATACTTCTATATGTTCTATAGATAATGTATAAATTTGTTTTATGAAATAATGCTTAAATTAATTAATTAAATACAAAGTTTGACTTTGATTAATATTTTTGTCCATTTCGTTTTATATTGGTACTATACAAGAAGTGCATATTCAATGAATTAAATTTTTTTTAGTTGCTATTGATATTATATAACTGCATTGTGCATATACTTAAATAATATAAGCCATTTTTATCCGTCTTTCTCCTTATAATTTTAGCTGCATATTCAGTAATTATTTAACTACAATTATATTATTAGCGGGCATATATTTGAATAACGCACATTTTTAGAGGGAAATGAGTTCCAATCTCTATTGGTACAAATCTTTCAGTTAATTAATCATTCATTTGTTTATAATAATAATTAAAAAATTAGAGTTAGTTGCAAATTGTAGAGCATAATTTTAATTGCATACTTTGAATACTATTACTAATTATGGTGCAATAAGTCCTAATACGTTCAGTAACCCACCCAAAAATCACTTAAAGCCCTTAAAAATTGAATAATATAATATATATTATAATAAAAAAAAAATTCTTGGGGCTTTAGCCCTTTTTGACATTTTTCTTATTTGCGCCACTGTCTTGAACTCTCTAGTTGTTATAAGATACGTTGCTTCTGGTACTGTAATACTATATACATTCAATACTAACAAATCGGTGCATGTGTTTTGTGTATTTTATATATGAATATATACATACACTTGATTTTGCGTTGTAGGTATACCTATTATGAAATGTTATTTTTGATTGTTATGTAGATTAGATCTACCTATATGTGATTATTGAAGAAACACCAAAAAAAATTATTCATGTAATAACGGATTATCAAAAAAATAGAACTTTTAGTGTCTTTGTTCAAAGTCATGATTACAAAATATAATATACCTATTACAATATTATTATACTATTGTTGTTATTCTATAATATAATATCGATGTATATGGTGTACCCATTACGTATCTAATGCTCGAACTAATTATATTTAGGTACATATATAAGTACGTCGATTCCAGAATAATATTTTATCGTACCTATGTCTATACCTTCGCGACATCGATGACAGTAATTATTATTACGCCGTACATATACATTTTATACATAATATAGGTAGGTACTTTATGTGTTGACTATTATGTATGCGATTTCAAAGACAAAAAAAAATTATACTGTGATTTATTAATAAATTACATATTATGATAATGTAATGGTGTACCACATAACAATAGGTACCTAGGTGGTACCAGTGATATTGGATTAGTTGGATAAACAAAATGTTATAAATTATTTAATCATTTATCACACATTTTGACTCTGATTAGTAACTAAACTGAAATGTTAAAAAAAATGTCTATGTGATATCACAAAATGGTTTTCAAGGCTCTCACTCTAACTATGTCTAACCTCTTGATCCATAGTTTATCGACTTAGACAATTTCTGTAGACTTACTATGGTAATCCTAGTACGCAAATGGTGTAGACACTTGTATTAACACCAATTAAAACTAATATAAAAAAATATAAAATAAGTGTTCTCCATGGCTTCTTTCGTCAAGCTGTTCAATGTGCTATTTCACACAGCTCATACACTCTTATTGCACCTGCAAGTACGAAGTACCTATAAAAAACAATTAAGTCTCTTAATTGTATTAAAATAGGCACAATTATATAATAAATAAATGCATTTATTATATTTTTATCGATTTTAATAAATAATATTATTTATTATAAATGTATGTTATACTTATAATAATAATTTAATTTAAACGATTGATTTAACTCAAGTATTAGTACGTAATAAGATAATAGGTTCATAATAAATTGATATTTATGATATTTTTTTATTTTAGAAAATGCATCGTCTTACTGTGATTCAAATTCAACTTGCAGAATACCAACTACCAACAACTACGCTCATGATGTATGTATGTATATATTTTAATAAAATATCTTAGCTTCTTTTTTTAACATCCACTGAATAATAATAAGAAATCAGTAAAAACAAACTAGGTTGGTTTTTAATTTAAAAGAAAATAGTAATAATCATCTAAAGAGCATTTTATAAATGAAATTAAAATTATATATTTTACAATCATTAGTGTTCAAAGTCCAATTATATTACAATATTTAGGTACTTAGTTTAGATTATTTTGTATATCTGAAAAAAAATAAAATAAAAATCTAATAATTAATAGAGTACTATTGTTTAGAATCACTATATGCGTAGATTCAACGGTGAGGGCATATCATTTCCCAGTTTGAAACATTTAATGTGAACGTTATTATCATCTGCAAGCCTATTTCGAAGTCGTTCTCATATTCAATTTTAGAATATTTAATTGTCAGCATGCAAATACGATTGCACTGACAGGTAAAAATGTCTTTTTTGACAAGTGAAGAGGTCGTCACGACCCCTTTACACACGCCACCACAACCCCCCCATCAAAACAATCCGTATATACGAAGAACCCTCAGAAATATATATTTAAATCAATCGTTTACCACAATATTTATTTTGTTCAGTCGTGGAGACGAGCTATATGCAATAAATAATAATATTAGGTATATATACTGCGCCATGTATACATATAATATATTATGGATGCCGCAACAAATTATGTGTCACTCTGTACACACATATGTATTATTCTTTTAATACATAATTATCTCTTTTTTCCACCGTTGCGTGTATTGTACCCTCCCCCCCCACCCCACACACACACACATTATACAACCATAATAATAATAAGTGTCTATGCACACGTCCGTCGAAATAACGTTAAACAAAAAATATAAAAAAGGTACAGTTACGGGTGGTTAGTGTTGACAGGTGGTGTGCAGTGCATGTGTATAAGTATACTGCTGCAGGGTTTCTCAAAATATGACGGACAGGCCGTGTGCAGCTCTTGTCGCACCGCTCACACACACACACACCTGCCGGTGGTTTTTTTTCTGAATTTTTTTTCAGTTTGCTTTGTTTATTGGTAAACGCCATTGGCCACCTGAGACCCGTCTGCCGGCGTAATTTTCGAGTTCGCGAGGTCGGAGGTACCTGCACCTATAAACCCGCTGCTACTCAGTTGCAGTAGTCATTTCAAAAACTGCAGTCCCGTAAAAATAAATAAAATGTTGCCACACAACTGCAGAGCTGAGAAACCGTTTTTTTTTTTTTTTTACCTTCTTTTCATTTAATTTCTAGTTCGCGGTAGGTACGCACACACTCGTTATTGCGTGCATAATAAACATAACATATTATATTATAATGATATCCGTCCGAGTTTGTACATTATAATATACATACAACTGCGGTGCTGCGTATGTTATATGCGACGACGGCATCGCTTCCTGCTGCCTTCGATAAGCTGTGCTTTCGAAAATCGAACCTACTTCCGGTCTACCGTCGAACATATTATATTATCGGTACGTTTTTTTTTTTTTTATTATTGTTCTTAATTAACCTCGGCGACAATGGCCAATAGTTTTTTTGTTTTGTTTGTTTAATTAGGATATATAATTTGGTTTTGATTCGGTACGTTTTATTATTAGTTATATATCGATATTATAATATTATACATATAGTATATGATAAGGTAATTAAAATAATGCTCGTACCTATATATACGTTATTGTGTATCTAATGCAGTGGTAGGTACGTTTTATTTATTTATTTGCTAACGGTCAAATTTAGTACGAATAAATAAATGCTGTACTTGCACTCTAAAACCACTTCTCGCTATTTATATATATATAGGTGTTATACATATTGTTTTGAGCGCAGTTTTTATACATTATATTATATTATTATCATAAGCATCTGTATATGTAATATTGAAATGTGTACAATGTATATTACAATAATAATATGCAAGTCCACCATAAAAAGCAATAATACAATATTTATCATATGCGCATGTACCTGGTATAATTGTAAATACTGTGGTAGTAGAAAAAAAAATCTTTTGGGTGGTAATTATATTATTCGTGGTACTGACTACTGATTGTTCTATGATAAATAATAATCAGATAGTTCTGTCAAATTACCAAAAAAAAAAATGTAATCATTTTATGCCAAAGTGATTTTTCATGCATGAAGAAAATTACTGTATTAGAGAGCATGCACTGAGTATCAACATTTCTATAATATTTAATTATATTAAATATGAAAAAATCGTGTCATGTACCTGGTAGTTGGTACATACTAAGTATAATATATCGACGTAACATTTAGTATTTTTTAAATGTACCTACATATAAAATAAATAACACATAAATGAACAGTAGTAGAACAAGTGATAAAAAATAAAAAAATGAAAGGATATCAAACTGTCTGTATTTAGACCATTGCACTGCCTTAATAGTCAATATATTATGTATATTTTTAACATTACACTGGTGTACCTATGATGGATGTTAACCGATGTAAATTCTTATTTTTTTGCCCGTATAAATTGTTAAATGTTAAGCATAAATAATTCCGTTTGAATTTGAATTGGTGATGGCACGTCGATTTATCATTATTATAATTATTTATAACTCGTGTTTCCAAACGATGTAGATAAAGGTACCTTAAAACATAATATTTTGTAATTTCATCCAGAAAAAAAAAATATCAAGCAGTCACACATAGCTGTAAAACGTTTGTACCCGCAGGCAAATATCCCGTTTCGAGCAATTGTATTTAATTTTGTTGGTCATAGTTTTATCATAGGTAGTACTGTAGTAGGTACAATATATTATACAAACGATGTGTTATCTTTAGAATTTGAAATAATAGCTCTTAGGTAGTGTCTAATGTCTATTAAGTGTTCATTGCTAGTATTTTTATCTCGACGTACGACTATATTTTAATCGTTCAAAACGTTCGTCCATCATTAAATGATTTAGGCACCAACAATAAAACCAAAACCTTATTAATAAACCAAATCCGATTTAGTCGTGAAACCAAGGTCGGTAATATATTGTTAGGTACATAGTTGCTCAACAAATCTATACTGCATTGACATTATTGCAATTACAATTTAAGAACAATAATATATCCAATGATATCCAAGGTAGTTCACGCAAAATAACTATTTATTAAGCTGTTAATTATATAAAATAATATATATATTATATTGCGTTTCCATAATAATATGTTTATGTATATTATAGCCTAATACATTACAAATTGATTAAATTGGAGCGGAGTGCAGGTGGGCATTAAAAATATAGTTTTATTTATCTGTGGATTCTCCATTTTTGTATAAGTACCCACACAGTGAATCGTTTGGTGTAGGTGTACAGCGTTTTTTTTTTAATGTATTACACTATTCACAAAAATACAAAATAAGCAATGTACAGGTACACATTTAAATTACTACTATATAGACTAAAGTAATATAGGTGTCTATTGGTATATTCCGTATATCATTATGATTATAATAATATAATGTGTAAACGAATAGGTAAATAAATACTAAAGACGCATAATTTATACTGCCAGGCTTGTATTGTCTAAAGACTAAAGTAAACACAACATTTAATTGTTTCTTGAAAACATAATCCACAGAGTCGACTTACAGGAGTGTGTCATAATCTGACTCAGAGTAAACGTATTACCATTTATTTGGTATAGTCTCGTTATATTATTGCCTTAACTTTAAATTTGATAAGATAATACTGTTTGTTTACGGTGGTGGTTAAAATATCGATGAAATGAAAAAAAAGTTACTCATTTTAATAGACGAATTGATTTATATGCCTTAAACTTGTATAAGTTCCTAAGTTCTACCGATTAATATAGAATTAAATTGCATGTACCTACACATATTTTTACAATTGGTAAACTTACTTACGTATCATTATAATTTATAAATGATTCAAACTTAATGTTATATTAATGATTAACTGATAATTTATAAATTGTCGTCAAGTTTAATATTTCAATAACAGCAATTACATTAACAATATTATATGATTAGAATAACGATTAGCTGAACATTTTATTTTTATTTTCAGTCATGATAATGACTATTCACATTCGTTGTACAATTAGACGATAATTGGTTTTTACGATTCATCTAGAGGTTTGAGTATAATAATTTAAAAATATATATTTTACAACAAAAAATAAATACATATTATCTTTCAATGAGAGCTGGATTGAGGAGTGAGGACAACACCGAACTCGCATAGACTCGCACCTCCGTATAATTTATTCTTCTATCATATATTATAATATATACAATACAATATTATGATGAATTCTCTATACGTACAATCAAAATTCAAAACAGATATATGAACTCATATCGCATATAAATTAAAAATTTAAAGATACATTATCCGATTATCGATCAAATCGGTATGGTACGGTAATATTATTCGGGTATCGAAATAACGAAATCGAGTTGGTTGCAGACGAAAATTATGTTTAAATATACTACTTGTTCTAGTAATAAGTAATGACCGATACCACACACCCAAAAAGTTTAAAATATTATGTCTTGATAATTGAAAGATTCGTATCATGTTGTGCGTAGAAGTCGGTGTATGACTGACAAAAAATTATTTTTACATCAATAGTCGTTCTGCTCACTCCTATTATTAGAACTTTATACTATATAATATACATTAATGCGATGTATTGAATCTGATTTTAGTATGAACACTTCAACAAATATTCTGTTCAGCATATTATATACGTATTAGACTGATTGAACTGTATACTTGATGATGATGAATATCCTAATATAATATGTTTGTATAGCTGGTAAATTGAAATATATGTGTTCAATACGTATTGTGATTACTGATTAGTGAAGTGACGAAGTCAATCTTCGAACATAATATTTTTAAAGGTGTTCTCAAATCGAATTTTTTTTAAATACATTTGCATTCATTCAGCAATTACAAAATAAGCATATTAATGAATATTTATTTTTGTAACATTGTTATATCTATTACTTTATTATTTATTTAGTTATCTAGTTTATTTAGGTACTCGTATAATACAGTTATTTAGCTGATAAAGGTACCTACTTTTTGTATGTAGAGTACAATATGTACGAAGGGACGTAAGGAGGTTCATTAAGATATTTTACCTATCTTTTTTCTTTAGTAGTGTATTTATTCAAATTTTAACTATTAGATTTTTCAAGTAGCAATACTCAAAGGCCAATTTTTGCAAATTATAAAATGTTTAATTTGTTTAGTCTATCAAACTACTAATTATTGAAATTCCCCCCCTCATATCTTTAAAATCATGGAATAATATCCTTTGTATATAATGTTCGCGTTATTTGAAACTTCAATTGGTGCAGAGACTTACTCAAATAAGTATATAATATTTAATATTTAGATTTTTCAAAAAAAAAATTATATTCTAAAAAATATACAATAGGATAGTTATCATTTGAAAAACAAAAATTTGTATTTCTACAATACTCCTTAAATAGTATTCAAATCTATAAGAAATTGCAGAAAGTATTTTAGAAAATATAAAAATCAGAATTTGAATAAACACATAATTAAAGTAAAAAAATTGGGGGAACATTCCTGGTGAATCACCTTGTACATATATACCTACATTTTATATAATATTATATATCGACGATTGTAGCAGAATGTAAAAGTGAATACACAATAACCAATACATCTATGCGCACGGGAAGCTCTATAATATAATAGATATAATGACGTTTCCTATTTTCCTCTTCCTCTTTTCTTGGTACGTTTTTGTGGTTTCATGGTTCAACTGCAGAGTAACGCACATACTGTAACAACTGACATGTTTTTTGTGAAATAAAAAAAAAACATCATCACCACCATTCGATCCATTTTGTTTTTACTTTATTATAATAATTTGTACGTACATTTAATTTAATTTGAATCAAATTTGAAAACAATAAAAGTATTTTCATGCGATATGCGTGAAAATTACAATAATATTATAATAACACTGTCTTGTACGGTATATTCGTTTATTTGAATTACGAATAATAACGTCATGATATACCTTTACCTTTAATAGTATCTATACGTTTTGTGCCGTTGTGGTCAAATTACAGCGAATGCAAGGAACACATTAATGAACAATACGAGTATTGAGGATGCGGTGTGTATATTATGAAAGAGAAAGGTGGTAGAGGTTGGATAAAGCGGCGAAGGTCTTAAATGGACCGTTAAGTTAAAAAAAAATGTATCTATATATATATATATATTATGAATTTACTGACTTTATATATAATATATATATATATATACTCCAGGGTCGTCAACCTGCACGGAAAATAATGTAACGACACTATGGTTTATTAGAGAAAAATAACAAGAGAGCCGTCAGTTTTCTATACCTATATAATATAAGGCATATTATATGGATGGATGTGTATTATTTTTTTCTATATTTTCCGTTCTTTCTTTTTCGTTTTCCCAACCAGAATTTTACACTCAACGCAGTTTTCTGTTTACCCGCCCGGGCGGCAGGAAGTATACAACTCACAATATTCCGTCTCACGGTCGAGTTTTCCTCGATGATGTCCCCCGCCTCCTCCCTCTTCCGCCCTGGATCGCGGGTACCTACTACGTGAACAAATGCTGTAAACCGGTCTCTTATGATCGGTTCCGCCAGTTTTCTCGGTACACGGTCCACTAAAGTCATTTCAATGATTTGTTCAATTCATTCATCCTAAAAAAAAAATATAAAATCGTGTCACCGTGACATCAACCCGATCATGTTATGCTCTGGTGTTCAAATCGACGAATCTGTCTAGTTATAAATGTAAAATAAAAATAACAATAATAAAAATAAAAAAACTTTAAGGAAAAATACACTTACTTTCTAGATCGAAAAAAAACGGGCTTCGCGTACACGTTTCACGGTATAATAATTCGAAAATTTTGGATTTGAGCGGCTGATTATTAATGTGTGCTATTACAGTGTTTTGAATAAATGAAATGTCTAATTAGGCGTTAATGTGGAATAACGTTTAATAAAAAAATATATAATATGTAGGTATATCTAATTTATTCAAGCTAATTAACTAATTAAAAATTGTTAATGAAAAATAATTTTAATGATACCCTCCATTTATACACTTTAATTTGTAAGCGAATCTATATTATATAATATATACCTATATATGTTGTGGCTGAAGTCACAAAAAAACTACTGATTATCGATGTATTCATGTGTGTATATAGTATATCTCAACATCTGTAAAATTATTATGATACTGTTGAATTCAAATTTTGTTTCGTCTTCATTAAATAAAATTATAGGTACGGCTTTAAATCCATTGCCCGCATAAACTTTTGGTCATAAACTATGTTTTAACTATGTAATAATAATTTTCGAAAAAAACAATTGGTAATTTACACTCATGATATAATAAAATTAGTTGTATATAGGTATATAATAATATATAGAAATTCAACGTAGAAATATTACACAAAGTGTAGTATGGCTAATCTGTGAAATATATCTCTGGACAATAACGCATTACAATAATTACTCATCTATGTATTATTATGTTATACTTTATAACAAAATTACAGGACGACAAGGTGATTCAACAAGCATGCTAAGCCACCATTATTCCCTTAATAATGAATTCATTTAAATTCTAAGTTTTGGAATTTTTAAGTATAACGAATAAGACTATATTATATATCGATTTTTCCTTGTTTTTCTTATTTTTTTTCCCGTGGACTTTTGAAAACTAATGTGAATTTTGAATTTTTACCTCCCCAAGCACCAACTAGTTTCATTTTCCCATCGAACATGATTCTGAAGTTGAAAATCGAAGCATTATTTCGGCTACTTATCATGTACACAGATACAAAAAATTTAAAATTTAAAAAAAAAACACACAACATTGTAAAAACCAATACATTCATCGCTCCGCTCAAAATCTAGAATAAAATGGGGCTTAGCATTCTCGGCGAATTACCCTGTATATACTTATAATCAAATCAATTCTGCAATGTATCACAACGATTGTATATATAACAGGACTGCACGATCGAAACACTTTTTTGTGCACACGTTTACAGTGACGGTGTTTGTTATTTTTCTTTTTTATCATTTTAAATCTTTCACATTCGTAAGCAAATAATTTCCATTGCTAAAGACTGGCAAAATTATAGGCGCGTGCATCGTGTACGTAGTAATATTATGCCTATCGATATTTTCTCAACTCCCGCGGTCCGCTACAGACGATTTCGAAAGAATATATATAATAATAATAATAATAACATAATATGCACCATTATAACATTGTTTTCTCTTATATTCGCCACTTACGACGACACGTTTTATCTATCGGAGAAGATAATAATATAATATTCGTCGATGGCTGTACATTTTATATTATTATATCATTATTTTATCAGTTTAGATTAATCATATTTTTTGTGTCTTGCGATTATTATTCGTCCATACAATCAAAATCCACGCAGGTTCGTCACGCACAGGCGTATTTAGTATTTTATGAGAGCATTTTTTACTGTAAATTCATCCACGTCAAACTCGACGATTGCAGGCTATACAACTGACAACAGGGCTTTTAATATTATGCAGAAGCTTCCTTCTCGGTTATCGGGTAAACATTTAGACGTTCAACCTTAATACTTATTATACGATATTATAGCTATTCTAATTACAATTAATGGTTTTATTTTTTAATTAATTTTGTTTAAATATAGTCACTGCTGTATCGTGTTGTAGGCCATGTTGAATTACAATTCAAATAATATACATACAAATAATATTGTATACAAGCTTCACAAAATATATATCTATCTAACAAATTATATTATTATTATAATAATCCAAATATATAATTTACTGTAGTTTTTCCAACTACTGAAGTCTGACTACGCTAGCAACTCATTTTACGACTAAACCTTCCATGACTGAAGACTTTTTAGAATTAGTACTCTACTACAGTCTACAAATACCACGTGAAACCCGTGACCTCTTGAAAGTCGTATTCGATGTTGTTTTGTACACACTTGTGTGCTCACCGACGAAATAATAATGATAACATTTTGAAGCGTTCTGATGAGAAAACTTCAATAGAATTGGCTCGAGTTTAATGACATATATGTTTAATGTTTGTATTTTAAATAGTACACATTTGATACCATCATGGTTGGACACATTTTTAAATTATTCCGTCATTGTCAAATTAATAAATGTATAAGAAAACAAATTTGGGTATACATAGACTCATATGGGTAGTATTTATTGAGATACACGTCTCAGCAACAATATGTAATATTATACGACGCTGTATAAAATCCTACATTTTGCCGTTTCATTTTTTGTATAATTGTGACATTATTTTACTTCACTTTAACATCATTCTGATGTTGGTAATGTATTATGTATAAAACAATGCTGTCAAACATATCGTATAATTCAAAATGTAATCGTAAAAAAGTATAGTTATGCATAAATATTTGAATTCGTTATTTATTCTAATTTATTACTACCATGTTTTTAATAGTATTGCTGTCTTCGTTCGTGATTTTAAATAAATTATTGCGTCCGTTCCTCGAGACTGGCTATCCGTATCGATCTACAATATTTGTGATATCGGTAGTATTGATCTTAAAAGGTTAGGAAATCTAAATTTTTAGTATTATGCCCCGAAATTGGTACAAACGAAAAAAAATCTTAGCTCGATCCATTGTAATTTATGTAATTTTTATATTCATTTCAAAGTGCATTTTTGGAAGTCATTTTGTAAATTCCCTGCTCAGTAAAATGTTATAGGAATAATGTAATTTGGTAGCAAAATATGACATGGACAATTATTCTTGTATTATGTGTATATGTCTTATTGTCTACCGTATTGGTTTAATGTTTAAATAAAGTTCCGTTTGAAAATTATACATATTAAGGAGTAATAGTATAAAATTAATAAAATAATTTTAAAAACCCAACTAATAAAATATATAAAATATAGGTAGATTTACGAGAATACCCCAATAGTCAATACACATCAATGTAGAGTTTATTTCCTAGACAATTTTTAGAAGATAAAAATTCTGTACGATTTCCTTTATGAATTTTTTTATAATATATATGACATTTTGAGAAGTATTGAGGTCATTTTCTGTGTCTATTTCACCATACTTTTTCATGAAAGTGCACCTTTACGTATTCATAATTATTGTTTTTTATTTTTATTAATTATGATTTTTCTGTAAATTTGCACAAAAAGTTTATAAAATATCATGCAGACAGCAAGAATAAAACACAATTATTATTAAAATGAAACCGGATTAGGTAAGAAATAACGGCGCGTACGTGTTCATTATACTCGCGTAAAATACTGTAGGTATATATACCTTATACCTACGTATCGTCATATAGGTACATTCAGTAAAACAATATATTATTTTGAAATATTTCATATTTACAGAAACCATGATTTAAATAATGTTTTTTTTCTCAAAAATCTATATAATCGCATTTATTATTTTAAATTTAAAATTCAAATTATTTAATGTCTCTATATTATTATATAAAGGTATACCATCTATATATCACTATAATATACCTATACTATATACGTTTTCGTGTACATATTATTGTATATATTTTTTTCATACATTATTCCGCAAATGCATTATTAATTTTTTTTTTTATCCTTTTTACCTATGTACTTTTTTTTTTTGTTGTATTTTTTTCCCTTCCGTCCTTGGACTTATTTGTCCGCTTACTATTGTAACACGGTTTGACGTAATCACGTATTGGACAAAACGTGGTGTCATTTTTCACACTCGCCGCAGCGCTATTACAACGTGGGGGTATAGGTATACCGCTGTTGTAGTAGTTGTATAACGCACATAGACCGTCATCGGCTAGACCACGAACCGACGTATCCGCCGCCGCTCTGCAGGACTTGCGGCAGACGGGGATGGAATGCGATTATAATATTACCATTATTATTATTATTATTATTAGGTTCGAGAGCGTCTTTCGATCCGCCGGCGGTGGTGCGGTCGGAGCTGGGACCATCGGATTACGACCGATAACGACGCGTTAAAAGACGCTCATCGGCCGGTTCTCGAACGTATAATATAAGCTCCTCTCGTACGGCTGATTTCTCCTCTGGTTCGCGGTTTGCCGGCTCGGCGTGTGTGTGCATTTTTTTTATCGCCCTAAAAGCGCAGATTTGTTTACGCGTCCGTGCACCTATTTATGCGACGTGTGGCCGCCGTGCTAATCGCGAACTATAAGCGGCAAACGTGACTGGAATCGCCGGTGTACGTATTATATGCGCGTATCTATACGTCATATTATAATAACGTGATCAGACCAACTAAAGCTATTATAATATTATAGTATAACGTGCGTAAATTATATACCTCTCTCGTATAGCTGTATAATATAGCAACACCTTTTTATAGTGCCGGCGATGATAACGTGGTAAAAAAAATGCATATTATGCCTGCTACTGCCTATATACAGCGTGATTCACGAAGAACTCTCAGCGCTCACCACGCATTTTATTACAACTCTTAATTCATCCGGTTTTGATTTTTATAATTTTCAAGTACTTTGATTGTTTTTACCATTCAAGGAGTAGGCGATATAATCATCGTCATTTTCAACCATGAAAACCCACACAATTATTTACAGCAAAATGTTAATCAGCTGACTATTTTGACAATGCCGACGCACATAAATTGAAATTCAAACGAGTAGTTCCTGAGTTATTAATTTTTTTGCGAGGATAATATTCCTTAAGTATTTTCTTAAATAAAATATAAAATATTATCGGTATATCAGAAATTATATTTAGTTTGATTAGACTTAACCTATTAATAATTTAACTGTCACCGAGGGAACTTAGTGTTGTCAATTTAAGCGCCAATAAATAAATAATACCAACTAGTATTTTTAATCTTAGTTTCAAATAAAAACTATAATCCTAGATAATCCTGAATTTAACCGGTACTACTGACCCTTAGTTGTACCACTCGCGTATTCAACTCATTTCACTTTTAACTCGGTACAACACGAGTTTAGTCAACTTGTTTTCCGCTATTCGAACCAAATTTCACACGTCTATACATATTAGTCTCAAATCCAGATAATGTTTCCCCAGCTGCAGTAATCCACTCGCTCGATATAACTTTTGACGGACAACCCCTATTTTTACCCGTTACCAAATAGTTCGTTCGATTCGTCGTCTGTGCCTAAAGGTCTACTATAGTATGTTCCCAATCAATCATACCGCATTAACCAGTTGTCCACTCCTATCTCATGTAAGCTATCGTAACAAGTGTACCTTGGGGCATTTGATGTGAGGGACTATTTCCCGCTCCCGTACCACCCTTAACCACCCGCTAACTTTAAGGCTTTATATAATATAATTTGTTATTTTGTTATGTTACGACCATCATAAGGAAATATTAATGATTTAGTACTGTCTTTCAACGGCTAGGTACGGCCATTTTTTCGAGTGTATAAGTCTTTGTGATTTAATTGTATTGTCTTCAACTTGTAGTCTGCTCCTTTGAATGATTATGCAATTCAATTCGATCATTGCCATATTGCCATCAATGGTCAAACATCGTATACCTACTCAATCATATGCAAGGAAATTCTATTCATTGTTTCAATATTATTATGCTGTATTTCTATGGTATTTACCTGCGGCGACAATATAAGTCAATAGTATATTATGCGCATTGCGCAGTACCTATATAGGTAGGTTATAAAATATAATTCTCCTTTCAGACCTGAATTGGTTTTATTAAAAACTATAGTTATATTGTAATTTTTGATTCAGTATAATAGAACATTGGTAGTGATATATTTTGTATAATATTAATATTTAAAATATACGGTACATTTGTTTAGAGCATATTTTGATATTTTCATGAAATTAATGCTCACTATATAAGGGAATTTGCATAATTTAAATAAACCTATCTTGTCATTCAATGATTTATCTTTTTTCGAAAATACATTAAATGATAATATCATATAAAACACAACTTAGTGAAACAAAACCCCTATGTGAAATTGTAAACGCTATCTCTATAAAAACTGTTGGTACCTATGTGTCATTTATTTAAAATTATTTTTGTACATATTTTGTAGTAAACATTTTAATTTGTATAAAACAACATAATATTATAGGTACATTTTAGCATCATAGTTGAAGTTATGATGTTTTGTAATAAATAAAGATTATACCTTTGAAAAAAAAATAAAAGTAATTATAATAATATTATATTATAAACACTCTATAATATAATATAGGGGAACGGAGTGGCCGACCCGAGTTCGATACCTCGGCCGGGAGCGGCATTTTCTTCGGGCAAGTCACGGTGTCCGGAGAACAAGTGCCGCCATCCCCCCACCCGGGGCATGGCAGAAAGCTACGGGTACCCCATTAGAAATTCTGCCAAAACACAACACACACGTGTATCAACCTACCCAACTTAAAAACCTACAGTGCCCTCCCCCACACCCAATGTCCTATGTTGCCGCAAGTTACCCAATAAAAAAAAAAAAAAAATATATAATATAGGTACTCGTATTAATAAATTCGATATAACTAAAATAATAGATTTAATTTATAACACTGTCTTAGAAGTTAGAAGTATTTATTATTAGTATAATAAATGTCACACATTGTTTTTACAGTGAATAAGAATGTCCACATACTGAACAAATGAACTCTGAAATCAGTGAAATCAATTCATTTCATCATTTTAGAAAACTAAAAACTTGAGTAAATCATTAAATTAAGCACCGAAATATCGGTAATATTTAAATATCGACGTACATACCGTTCTTACTTATTTTATATAACTTATAAAATGTCGATGTTTATTAACTGATTTCAATCGCTTGTAATCCTGCCAACTATCTAATATTATAAACTATGTAACCAAATAGGTACAAGCACATATTTTTATTTTTATGTGCATCATAACATAACGATTTTAATATAATATACTTATATCTCATCATACCGATACAAAAAAATATACATGTGCGGTATGTATCAATATATTATATAGTATTAACTATTAACTATATCTAAATGTAATAATAATTTATGATACATATTATATATTATAGAAGGTAGGTATTACTATATTTTGTATTTCAATGAAAACCAAACACGCGCTCAAAGTTCTAAGCGTATAATAATATCAATTTTTGCAGAAGTCTGCTGCAGTGACAGTTTATGTATATACATATATATAGGTATAATTCGTATTATATATACCTTCGGTGTTCAAAGCAAAAAAAAAAAAAAATAATAATAAATTATACGATTAAATGGTCTTGTCACGTTATTTTCTAGCCAAACACGCAAAAATCATATATAAGTTAGTGTTTTGAACGGAACAGAAAACTAAAAGTAACATTTTGATTGATCAATATATGAATACTGTCTTGCGCATTCTACTATTTTTATGTTTTAAAGCATAGTTTGGTGACGTCATTTCGCCCTAAATGTCAGTAGCGGCGCAATCGCTGCGGTAAATACAGTCTGCCAGCGGCCACCCTCGTTCAGTATCACTTTTGTATGTATCGCATGAACTTATATGATTTGATGATTTTTATTTTGCCGTCTAATTGCCGCAACCATATTTTTTTTAAATTTTCCTGCGTTTAAAATCCGAACGATTTTTTAAAACAACACTTAGATAATATTTTGATGATGATGTAAGATTAAATCTAAATTTGCATATAGTTCATGTCTTCGTGAAGATCTCCAATAAATACATTTTATTATGCTCACTAAACGTCAACGAAAAAATAATAAAGAATATGTTGGTCCTTCATATAATATCACTTGAAATAGTATGTAATACACATATTATTATAATGTATAAAACCGAATCCACAATGTCTTTGTATATTTGTATTTACGAAACAGGGTTTCTCTTGTAACGGCCGACAATATCTTAAACTGTTTTTATTATTTCAGAAGCCATCATCCATCAACATAAGATCGAAAAGATACCTATGCGAACGTATCGTTGTACAGACGATACATGATTATCTACTTTGCTGCTTTTCAAAATAAGTCGTTCAACATGGTGCCCATCTGGTAAGCTACAAAAACTTTAATGAATTATAAATTTTAGTTGAACATTTTAAGTATACAATAATATATACCTATAAGGCTGTAACTTCTAAGGCATAATAATGAACCTTAAATACATCGACGCAGCGTAATTAATAATTATTATCCACCCCACGGTACCGGTGTTTTTAGTTTTTCACTCATATCTATCTTGTCGACATTTTTCAAAATTATATGCACGATCGTAAAATTGATTTAATCAATATACTCGAACACTATGTACACATTTATAAATGGTTGTTATTATAAATTATAATATAAAATATTATATAGTATTTTATACATATTTATAATTTTTATGCCATGTTATAATATACTTATTATTTAAACTTATTTTTAACCCATCATTTATTTTATTAGGTAAGTAAATATTTTGTTGAGAGTTAATTGCGTTCGTATAACATAAAATATGTTTACCACCGTCAATAATATCTATTTTATTATTTTCACGATCTGAATAAAAAATACAAACACGATTTTCATCATAATAATATAATATACTTGCACATCAATAACTATATGAAATGGTTACATTTTTAAATATCTGGGTAACTTAGTTTTTTTGTTTTTGTTAACTATGCCATTTGCTGTTAGAACTTTAGAAGTTATTTAATATTTGTGAAGTAGCACAAGTAATTCTTAATATGCAGTTTTACTATACATTTTACTCAATCGGCTGCACTATATTTTTGACCATACAAATTGAATTGATAGTAATAAAACAATTTACACTTTGTAAACATTTTAATATTATTATCTAATTATTATTTATATTTGAAGCTCTTTCTAAGACCATTGACTTCTGTCTTTTATTTAAAGTTTAAACACATGAAAAAATTCATGTAGGCATAATTATAGTAAAATTAACGTTTTAGAGTATCACTAATCATTATCATATTGAAAAGTCATTGATTAAGTTTAGTTATATTTTTGGTTATTTAATAATTATATTGTGTTGATCAAGTAACTACTTACAGAACTTTGGACTTTTTAACTCTTAATGCTCAGTAGGTAGTCAGCCTTATTTCTAGCATATCGTTATTTGATATAGTAGTCTATTTACAGTTTACACATTATTTTATAATAGAAAATAAAATAAAAACATGTTTATTTTAACTTTCAAGTATTTTTTTAAAATTATTTTATTAGATGGGTACTCTGATAATGTTTGAATCCAATTTTATTGCAACTTGTTTAACCTGATGCTGAACTACTGAAGATATGCATATTTTTTTTAAATTGCATTTTTCCATGTATTTGTACTGTGACCATTTATGATAGTAACCTGTTCATCAATGTTAATCTTTGTACATATTTTATTTTAATTTATTACTTCAATTATGCCTACGAAAAATTATAATCATGAGTGAATCGTGCATATTAAACGAGTTTTTTTTAATCAGTAAATAGTCCATGATGACAAAACTTGTTATAAGACTTATGTGACAAGTTTTGTGAAACTATACAGTATACATGTAACCAAATATATTATTATTAGAATAACACTAAAAATACATTTTTAATAAACAATTGTATCGGTTAAGTATAACTCATAGCGTATACCTATAAGTAACAAATAAGGTATGCCATTTATGAAAATAGTTAGGTACCAGTGTTTTCGAATGTAGCAGATAGAATGCAAATTCTACTTTACTATATTATGATAATAATTAATAAATAATATCCAACAATTAAGTAGCACCAAGTACAATCATTAATTTATATAAATTTATAGTCAATACAAAATACACTAAAGATGAAAAATGTATTCGATAAATTCGTACTGTTTCTTGAAAACAAAAAAATATTTTTATAGTATAAAATTAATAGGTATGATTTATGTATTTTAATTTTCAATTCATTTATTTAATATACCTATTGAATTCATTAATGGCATAGTTATAGGGGAAGGATCAGGGTGTCCGTTAGTATTATTTAAAAAATGATCCAACAAATATAATAATTTATTGTTTTCAACAAAATCATAACTAGCAGGACTGTCATATTTTGTCCTAAAATAGGACATGGGTGATATATAATTATTTAGAGTTCATGCTTATGAAAACCTCCAGTTTTATCGTTATCGCGACTTATTGCCCTTGTGATAATTACCATAGATAGATCAAATTATACATTTAAGTTTAAACCGGTTTAAAAAAAATAGTGTTAAACTGAGTATAAACATATTAAAATATTTACTCGGTCATTATTTTTTTGAAATTTAAAATTCCCGTTTGTAATTAATTTTACGCTAATTTAAAATCTAAAAACAGAAATCACAGCAAACGTAGTTATGAAAAAAATGTTGACCCCCATGCCATATAGTTATACCACTGAAAATTAAATATAAGTATGTATAAGTCTTTAACAAAAAAAATACATTTAGTTAACATAATATAATAATATTCAAAAATATACATGTGTAGTATGGCGTACATATACATAATTTTCACTTGATATAGGTTGGTAAGTCGGTTAGCTTAAATATATCTTTTAAAATTATTAACGAAAACAAGGAAATAATTAAATGATAATTTTCGTTTTTCAGTATTTCACTGATGAAAAGTTTTATTAGATTTCTTGTCTGGTAATTAAACGTAATTATATTTTATCTTCCAAGCACACGTTGGGTAGGCAACTGTTGTTGGCGAGTTCATACTATCACAGTATCGCATAAAATTTTAAAGCACCTAGTCATTATTAAATTCAGAAAAGTATTCCAACAGAATATATAATATTCGTTTTTAACGTTTTAACTATACTTTACGAAATAGAAATTTAATTTAATGATTAATTTGTATAACGGATCTTCTTTAGTCTATATGATGCCAAAAGTATTACAGTTATAGATTATTTACATACATTTAAACATATTCCATCTATACATATATATATATATATATCACTTCAATTTTATTTTAGTCGATGAAGTCTGTTAAGATTAACAATTTTATGAATGTTTTTGCAGTAATTATATTTCGTACTTAATATATCCAATATTATGAAAACGTTAGAATTCTATTCCTACAATAAATTTATATTCTAAATTTTAATTATCCACAAAAAAACAATCTATAATTATTATTTTTCTAAAACACCAAAAACTACCCATGTACCTGCCTATATTTTGTACAAAACTGATTTATCCTAATAATTGTAGTTACCTAACCTATCATAATATATATTGTTGACTTTTTTTAGCATATTCGTTGTCGACAAAAATTGTTTCCGAAATAAATGAGAAATCCATAGTTTTCGAAATATAGGTTTTTGCGTTCTCGACAAAATACAAGCGATGACCGAATACAATAATTTATTACCTATTCATATTGTCTGTATTGACACGAATCGTGCGCGGGTTATTGGTGGGTGCGATCGGTTTATAATAATATAAATATATAATAATATTATGTTATGCGCGCCGTGTATAATTTAATGTAAATACACGGACGAAGATCCCGACTGACAAATCAAACACATTTAGTATTCGATTGCGGACTATATAAATATTTTACGACGGTCTATTATGGGCATGCGCGCGTATATGATGTGGCACGACCGATGATGCGATTATTATAAATTGTAATGTAGAAAATAGTTACATATTACCTATTATTATATGCATGAGTGTTGTAGGGTGCAGGGTACCCTGCATATAGTAACCTATGTATGACGATGACGTCTACGATGGACGGATTTGTGCTGTAAAAAGAGAATATGTTTAACAAAATAATATAATATTCCTATTATATTATTTAGCATATAAATTGCCGCTTTTTGACGAGTTCGCTCATCGCTGTCGTTGCCTTGGCGAACGTAATTGTTTCTTTGATTTTTTGTCGGAAAAAAAAATTGCAATATATATACTGCAATGTGCAAACCGTATCATTAATTACACAAGACTTGCGTTGTCTATATTATAATATATACATAAATGCGAATATAACATATGTGCAGGCTATAAATATATAATACATAATATATCGTTCCGATTATATACATATAGGTAAAAAAGTGGAACGGTAGTGGTGGAGATCCTAAATGTGCGACCTACCTACCTATATATAGTTGGTGGCCATCGCCATGCAGTGTCTATCAAAACAACACACGTGTACGATATAATATAATATACAATTTTGTCAGTGGTCGAAACGCGATGTATCTATTGCAGCCGTGCAGCACACACGCGATAGGTACCTGCGATATAATATTATGATTAGTCTCGTACAGGTACATAATGTATCGGTATTGTAAGCGTATAATACGGTTTTTCTCGTCCGCGGTTTATACACTAATAACATAATTCTATTACAATATACCGGACACAAAAATGTAAATAGTTGTTCTTCAAATGTCTTTAATATAATATTAAAAGTGCAGTGCGATTACTACTGACGCGAATATTTTTCGTGGCCGCAAAGTCGCCGTCGCACACTCACACGTGATGCTGACTCTATATATAATAAAATATATTTTGTACGGAATATGACGGTATCGTTGGTTACATTATATGCAGTGCAAGAGTACGGTTAGGCGCATACCGCATATACCAATACAAAAGCGTGTTTGCCGTCGGAAATCGGTTTTTTCTGCGTTAAAAGTCTATAGTCCGTCGCTTTTCCGACTTTTCCTAATGCCACTGATGCATGGCGTCTGTGAAAACGTCGTGTGCTGAAGTCCAAGCGACCCGCATCTTGCAAGTGCACAGTTGTACGGTGTACCTACTCATACATAGAGCAGTGGTTTCCATACAAGTTTTCCTCACGGTAAATAATTATAATTATTATAAACTAGGTACTAAAAGTTGCGGCACACATTCGACAAACATTTTTTTACTTTTCAACCACTAATATAATAGTAACTATAGGTCCGCAAAAACAAACGCCGCTGACCAATAATAACGATGATTTTAAATATATTCCCAATAAAATATTGAAATACCTACACATTATAGTTATTTATTTTTATTGAGCTATTATTATTTCTTCCCGAAAAAAATGTTATCTATATAATAATGTTTATTTTATTTTTGTATTAAAAGTGTACCTATTTATCTACAACTTTTTTTTCCATTTTGATGCGTTCAAATTTCAAATTTTCACCACACTTCCTTTGGGAAACACTGATGTAGATGTGTAGATAACTATCACGAATGAAACCATCATGGTTAACGAATATTACAATATCATAACCGGTGCGTCTAGTGCTCAGTTTTCGTACATGAAGCCGAGAAACCTTTCTATCCGTCTCACAACCCTCGGTCCCGACTTCCCGATTTCCGTAGGTACCCCATATACCGCGTATTCCACCCTTTTCGAGTGTCGGCGCATTATTATTTATATCATATAATATTGATA
This sequence comes from Metopolophium dirhodum, assembly GCF_019925205.1. Classification (NCBI taxonomy): domain Eukaryota; kingdom Metazoa; phylum Arthropoda; class Insecta; order Hemiptera; family Aphididae; genus Metopolophium; species Metopolophium dirhodum. The sequence goes on from NC_083560.1 coordinate 125,608,589, forward strand.
TATTATTATATACCTATACCTAGTTCAACCATTTTTTCCTCCGACGTAATAATAATGCCGAACGATCACCACCGTCGCGATAACAAAAACAGCAACTACCTATACACTACAACAACGGTGACCAGCAATTTGTGCGTATTATTATGTTTTTTTTTTTTACTTTATATTATTTTATTTTTTTATTTTTTATCATTATTATTATTATTACTATTTTTTTTTTTTGTCGTCCAACTGCGTCGTGCAACAAAATGTGAGTCATGCGCGACCAAGCATAACTCCGGCCCCGGTAATGTGAACAACGACTGAAAAGCCACCAGAGTTCATCAGACCACTGTGGCCGCACTCCCTCCAAAACAGAAAAAAAAATTATATAAATTAATGAAAATAATACGCCATAATTTTCTCGCAGATACCTACGCTGCAGACTTAAACGCACACGCACGCACGCACACCAATACACACCCCGTAAACACGATAATATTGTATTCGCGCGTTATTTGCCCTCTCTTATTATATGGCTTATTGGCGGCGTCGTTTATACTCTGGCAAAGCAGACGACACAATGAAAATACAAATAATAATAATAATAATGCACATTATACATGTTTTATACATCGTATATTTCATTATGTATTATAATATTATTATATACTCAGTGAAACCTCCAAATTTTCTGTATTTTTGAGAACCATAACCAAATTAGAACCAAATGTATGTAATTCTATTTAACGGATTTCTCTGTAATACGAATTTCTTTTGTTGCCCATGAGACTTGGTAATGTGGAAGTTTCACTGTATATTATATACATATAGCAGCACGGCCCGCGACCCACAAGAGACGGTTAGGCTCCATCGCGGCGGTAGTGGCGGAACAGACCTCATTTAGCGGGCAGTAGTGTTGAGCAGCAGCAGGCAGTAGTGCTGAGCAGTCAGCAGCAGCAGCAGCGTCACCGTCATCGTCGCGGTTGTATCTTTCCGTTCTCCGCCACCCCCCCGCCGTCGCCGCTCCTTCCGCATTGCCCCCTTACCGCCGCCGCCGCCGCCGCCACCGCCGACGTTACAACCCGTTCCCGTGCCGCCCACTCACCCCCCTCCTCCACGCCAAAGCCGAAGCCGCCACTGGGCGCGTCCGCGTCGCGCGCGCGTAGGGGCCCCCCGGAGAAATCTGCCGCCGCCGGGCTATCCGGCGAGCACCAAAGTCGGACGTCTAGGCGGTCGTTGTAGTCAGTATTCGTCTGGTCTCGGCCGCACGAAGAAGAGTCGGCAGACGCGCTGCTCTCTCCTGACTTCGTGTGTGTCACACCACCGTCTAACCGCCGCCGAAGCGCCCCCCTCATCACTTACGGGGGAGTCGCTCGTCCGGAGGGGGAGGTCACGCGTCGCCGACGTCGTCGTCGTCCGCCTATTCGTCTCGGGTACGCGATGTCGTTACTTCAAGTTGAACCGTCCGCTCGGGCACACGTCATCCGCTTCAGCTCTTGTACGGTTTCCCATCCGTCGTTTCTCTTGCGTCGTCGCGATTTTTGGTCATCGTCGCCGTCTATCTATTTATGATTATAAATTATAATAATTATTACAATAATAATAACAATAATTAATAATATTATTATGCCGTCACGATCGTCGTTATTAAATTAATAACTCGCCGCTGCTGCTGCTGTGGACCGGGAGATCGGTTTTTTTCTGTTCTTCGCACTTTCGTTTCTCGTTCGCCACTTTTGCGCGCGCCGCCTCGGGGCGTCTCTACGTTGCGACCGCGGAAGGACTGCTTGCTGTTGTTGCTGCTGTCGCCACTGCCACCGCCGCCGCCACTGCAGCGACACCGACCGGACGCGTAAAACGACATTATTATTGCAATAACGTATACGCTCCTTCGGCCGCATAGCACCGTGCACATCGATGGTATAACATTTGTGGTGTCTCACCGAAAATGGCACTGAAAGAATTCACGGGGTACATATTTACACATCACCCGTAGTTCTTCTGTGCCGTATTCGGTGGCCATTTGAACCGACACGCGTCTCGTCGTCGCCTATTATTTTACCAGCCCTGTTGTAATATAATAATAATATTTTATTAACATCAGAACAATGTCTATAATATCGCCAGCGCAATCGGTATTTTTGTGTTTTGTTTTATGTTTTATTAGTTAGTCTAATTACTATACAATATGTTTTTGTTTTTTTTTCTGAGTTAATTTTTACACTTTATTTATTATTTTTTTTATCATCGAAACTCGACAACAACAACAACAACAACAACAATAACTATGACAACGATAACAATATTTGAATAGTATTGTCACTCGTACGCGATATAGATACCGTAACTAGTACGTATAGGTATATAAATAAACATAAATTTAATATTAATATCATCATTCTTAAATATTCACATAATATTTTTGTCTTATATAAATACTGTCTATTTTATAATAATATACTCAAACTGCACTTAACTCAACTGTTATATTTATATTATAATATTATGTATCATATGCGCGTGTGTTGTCGACAAGTCTCGTGTGCACATATTATTATTATATATTGTATAATATTATTATTGTACTCACTGATTACGTTTTTTAACAATTTTTTTTGTCGCCAGCCATATTTTAAAATGTGTTTTTGTAACAAGCGTATGTTAAAATGTTTGTAAAAGAACGCTTGGTTCATATTATATAATAATATTATATTGCTTTACATATTATTATTTTTTTCGTTGCAAACAACAATTTTTTATTATAATATTATAAACATATTTTATACAACAATTATTACCAATTTATACGTTTTTATACTTCATATAATACAATAAGTAATAACAATATAATAATATAGAAGCCTATCTGTAATTCACAGTCATTATTATTATTATTATTATTAATATTAGTAGTCGCGCGTCTCGTTCGTAGCTGGTATCATCATTGTCTGGTTTTAACCGCGTTTGATGTTCGACAACTGTACAGGCGTACAACAGCAATAGTTATTATCGTTTTATCTATTATTCTGCTGCCGCGACTCCGTAGGTAGTTGTATAACATATTTTACGGCAGTAAAAATTTGTACATTTTATTATTTTTACGCCAAAACTTAACGGTCTTAGCGCTGCCCCCACCAGCCTTGAGCTACATAGGTGGAACATTATATTATGTTATACGAAACGGGTATTGGCAATATTTAGTATCTTTACACAATGGTATTATAGCAATTGGGTTATCTATGCTCAATAATATTAGGGTATCTATGGTGACCAATGGTGTTTGTGTAGCTGGTGACTTGTACGTGTTTTATAACAATATAATAGGTATGTATTTTCGTGCAATCGAATAAACGAGGTGGAGTATCGACCATAGAAATATTAATGAGACATTTAAATGTCTATGGTATCGGTGCCCGCACGATGTATGGATTTGTGACCGATACTCGTCCGACTGGACTTGGCCAAAATCAAAATGGTTCGTGCACAATACAATTTTATTCGGAAAGCTGGTATATATATGCGGTATGGTATATAATATAGGTACAGTGTCCCCCCATTTGAAACCGTTGCTCGTTTTCACTTTTTCGACTGCAGCAGCAGCAGCTGTAGTCTCTGTGCTCGTTTGCAACAGCCGTACACGATATTATTATTATTCCAATAGACACCGCAGCGTATGTGCATAATGGGTATGATAATAATAATAATATAACAACATGTCGTTTCATTATCTTGGATAAAATTTCGGGACGAGTGGCAGAACAAACGAGCAGATAGTAATAATTATGCGGCGAACCCACAGTCGTGGTTGTAGTAGGTACCAAGGTACCTACTGTGTGCGGTGCGCGACTCTTTAGAAAATAATAAAATAACATATTATGCACGTTTATAGGTATTTATCGTACAACATCACACGCTGTTTAACGCGTGATTTTCAAATGGTGATAACAGCAGTTGTACGCCAGTAGGACGTACCTACATAGTGCATAATATTATTTTCAATATAAATTATAATAAATAATGAATAATATATTATTATATTTAGTATTATTATTGTTTTACTTGTGTGTGGCAGTGAACCGACGACGGCCAGACTACAAAATAATACTAACAATATAAACGTATCTACGATTTTTTTTTTTTTGGTTTTTGTCAACATATTATTATTATAATAGCGCGCGAATATAATAATATAATATTATTATTATTTTGTTGTCGTTGTCTCGAACCTGATGGTGCGCAGCCGTACACGATAATCGGACACGAGCGGATGTATTGCATTGTAGTAAACAGTAATACGTGTACCTATATGTCTAATAATTATAATATGATGTGTTATTATATATTTTTTATTTAACATTGAGATTATGTCGAATAAAATTAATACGTAGGTACTCGGAAATGCGATGATATTGGTATTTTTTTTATTTCAGACGCGTATTATAATATTGATGGAATAATTAATAATTATTTGTTATTATTATAACACCCGCACTCGGGCTATTATATTGATCGTAATAATAATTTTTAGGTGACATAACGATATTATATTAATATAATACCAATAAACCATTATTATACCTACGCACTGCACTTCCGATTTATATTATAACACTGCCCATTGCATTATGTAGTAGGAAGTCGACGGAACCGCCGACCGTTTTGTCACTTGTGTCGAACAAAGACTTGTATGACTTCCATGAGGATCGGAATTCACACACAAAGTATTCGGGTAAATGTCGTGGCGCTGCCCTAACCTAACCATCGTAAAATAATAATATTAGGTAGGTCTGTGTATGGGTACAATATTAAACAGAGTCATGATATTTCCAGCGTCCGGAACATAATAATATTATATTTTGTTTATTCGTCGCGATGGCGCGCGCACACGGACAGTTCGAAATTTAAAATTGGTATACATTTATAATGTTAGTAGGTCGCAGGGTACTAATGTACTATCGTGTACTTTTCTATATTATACATTATAATATTTCATGCGTATAGGTACGCGTTCGATGTTTTTACTTTATACAATAATTTATTATTGTGTTTGTTCAGTGAGAATGAATATAATATGATAAAATATTAGTAATTACCTATAATATAATATTATTCCAATCCTTATGGCTTATATTATGTATTATATTAAAATCATAAACAGGTACGTCATACGTAGACTATTGATCATTAGGTTGAGATTATCGCTTAATTGTGGCCCAAATATTATATTGTGTTATATTTCATGTTGCCCCAACTTCAAAACATTTTTTTCTTCTAACAAATTTTGCAATATGTACCATATATAAACATTATAAACTAAACGTCTATACGTATATTAATCGTAAAATGTTCCGAGTAGTATTTTATTTTCAAATTTGGGATTATATTGAAAGACATTATAAATTATTATGATTGACTACCTAAAGAAGGTGGGTAGTATAGTACCATAAAGATAATATAGTACCATAAAGATAATATTATAGTAATGCAATGTATTTATATTGTTATCCTATGAATAGGATTAAAAAAAATTAACGCGTCATTTTCACCTTTATACAATTGATAATATTTACCGAATAGTCCAATCATATGATATTATAATTTATTAATATAAAATATTTAAAGACAATTCATACGCGCTTATCTACAACGTCGTCCTAGATGTTAGGTTCTTCATTTCGATACACAATATTATATCGTTGATAAATTTGAAAGTAAACGACCGTACACAATCCGTCATTTTGTTACGTGTGTATGTTTCAAGTCTCTGGCAAGAAAATATTCGTTCACACTCGATACCGAAACGATATTGTTATTTGTTATTGATAATAATAATATCATAATATCCATTTGGTTTGTTTCATTTCAAAATGGTTTTATGTTTTTACAATAAATCAACAAACATGGCTCATTAAATGCATAATTTTTGTTCTATCTCCTCGTATTGTGTTGCGGACATGTAGAGGTACTTCAAGTCCTGCTTTCTATATTATATGGCGGAGCGGCCAGTGGGCTGTAAAATACTATTTTACAATGTTTTTGGCGGCCGGGCCGCATTTTAGAAAACTGTTCCGATGACGGTGCAAAATATTATTATTATTATTGTACCTGCGGACTACGGTAGCAGTAAAATGCAAATTCACACTCCCGTATAATATATAATATATGATAATAATATAATATAATAGTAACGCCACCGAACACCAGTCACACCGGCCGAGGGCCTACTTTTTTTTTCGTCGTTGACATACTGGCCCCAAAACCTGCACGCGTATTTCTATTTGATATTACATTTAATAAATTAATAATAGGCAGATATATAGCGGCGGCGCACGTCGTGTTTGAGCTTCTCGGCGTTTCACCTGGATTTTCGTAGTTATATCGACTTGCAGTTATTGTAATATAGACAGTGCTTAGTTTTTGACAAAAAACGAAAAAAGCTGTGGTCTGCTATTGTAATATTTTGAGCGTTACGTGCAAGTAAACACGATAAACTTAAATCATTTTTATTTCTTGAAATGTTATTAAATTGTATTACGTTGTCGCCTTCGATGGCGTATTTGAGTTCGCTAGCACTTCAGTAGTCTCAACTAATAGTCCCATATTATCAATTTAATTAGCATGTAGGAACATATCTCGTTATTGTCGCCAATCTTTTCAAACTCTAGCACCCATTTTTCCGGAGTTAAAGCTGTGTAATGATTACACAACAAAATATTTAATATTGAGAAATAATTAATATGTTTTGAAACAAATCAATTTTCTGGAAGAACTGAAAGGTATTCTTTTCAGTTTTTGGTTCTGGGCCTACACTTTCAGTATTAATATCATGACTTATTTTCCGTGTTCTTCGAATTGTCTGCATTCGTTAGTAAAATGTTGGTTGATAGTTGGGGACACACGATGATCGGACATCTCACTTTTTTCCTTCAAAATTATATCTGTTTGTCTGGTATGACCAACCAATTCTAACCCAATTGAATTTATTTTCATTTGAGTTGCTGGCATTTGGGTTTCTGTTCAATCCTATGACCGATTATTTTATTTTATTTAACTTGGTTGTTTAGCCGTATATTTTTTATAAAGAAAGGGTTGTTTTGTTTAATTTGTTTTTTATATCGGTACATGGTGAGACGTAAGTAAATTGAGTGTCAGGAGTTAAGCACTGCTAATTTAGCTTGTTTACCTGCAATTATTTCAATACCAACTATGCCAATGTGTCCCGGTATCTAAATTAGAATTATGTATTTTTTTTCTCGCCTCTTCAAGTCTATTTTGGATTAGGAGGGCTGTATGCCTGTACCGCTAGCATATAACCCACTGAACATCCTAGTCTGTAAGTACGTCACTAGGTGGTCAAGTGAGAATAAAATGTCATGCTATTTTTATATTATTGATTTAGTTGTTAATTTGTTCAGCGTTATTGTAGGTTATTATGTGCCGTGTACCGGTGTACCTACGTGTACATAATAATTGTTTCAAAAATCATAATTGAAACGATGCACAAAAAACAAATGGGTATTGTATTGAAATAAAATTAGTTCTATATCGTCGTATCTATTCATAAACAAACATCAGTCGAGTATAATATTATATAATATTACCTCACCGTCAAAATCGATTATAATAAATATTTATTGTTTTAGAATTCGGTGTTCCAACTCGAGGTTGGGCAATAAAAGAAAGACAAACGGGCATGTGTCCGGCTCGTTTGTTTTTACACAAAAACAATAATTTATTAATAGTGTTATTGTCTACATTTTTTTATCAAGCCGCAGGTGCGTTTGAAAAATAACAATGACAAACGAAGCGTCAAAATACGTTTTATATTGAAATAATAAAATCGTCTTAAGTATAGGTAATTTGTTTTTAAAAAAACTCTACAATAAAATATTTTATATTCAATTATACAGTATTATATTATCCACGGTCAAATATTGTTCTCCAGTAGTCCGGTCTTATCCTCCATTTCGATTATTGAAAATCATAAAAATTTATCGTCAAACCCGAAATAAAGATGGGTGCACACATTATTCTTATAAACATTTTTAATATAGATTAATATTTTTAATTAATTTGATTACAAATTATTTAGAATTCAGAACAAAAGTATTTTTTTAACAAACTCAACTAGCTAGTCGTGTTTAATATAATATTGTTTACCACGTACGATAGGTGTAATAAATAGTCATTAGTCACGATGGTTTGGAAATAATTCACTACCTACCTATATTACATATTATATTATGTATAAATTATACAAAATAATTAATATACAGTGTGATTCACCAAGCATGGTTCACTCCCATTTATTTTCTTTAATAATGAGTTTATTTAAATTCAGATTATTAGAACTTTTAAATACACAATGCGTTACCCAAAATTAAAATAAGTACCATATTTCCAAGTACCTACTTACATTTTTAAACCATTTATTTGTAAGGAGTTGTCGAGTATCCCGAAGAATGTCCAAAAATTGAAAATAAATGTAAAATTGGATAACCTAGCATTTTTTATTTGCGGACAATTTTTACAAATTATAAATTGTTTATAATTTTAAAAATAATTCCTATAATTTTCAATTTTGGGCTAGCCCCTATATATTTATATATGTATTTCAAGCTTATTTATCGTGGCCCTTAGTACACAAAGTAAAAAAAAATCGAAAACTCCTTGTTTGAATTTAAAATTCGATTCATAATATTATAGACACATTTTCAAAAATGTCATCTGCAGGAAAAAATATACTAGAAAAAAAAAGTTTGTACGCCAGTTACAGAACCCTCCTTAAATGGTATAAAAAAAATCTATGTATTTAAAAACCTGGTCCTTGAGTATATTATTCTTAAAAGTTCAAAAAATTAGAATTTAAATAAATTTATTGTTTAAGGAATAAAGGGAAGTAAGCATGCCTGGTGAATTACCCTGTATATTATATTGTTTACTTTTAACGGACAATAGATATATCATGGGGAATGGGCACATCGTGTGTTCCTAACGGGTAAAAATCGTTGATAACGTTCGTGTTTAAAAATATTCATCACGGGAAACATTTAATTTCAATTGTGTTTTCGTGCAGTATTTTATTGTATTTTTTTTTTTATTACGAGCATTGTTTTGTATACGCTGGGGTATATAATGCACATTATCTATATACATAGGTACCAAACTGTATTATATCCACCCTCGCAACAGCCAATGGTAAGGGTGCAAAACGCAGACCTAACGAAAACCATATAATTTTACATTATTTTATACATTTTACCCCTTCTACGTTTCCGGCCACCAGACAGTCTCGTTCGAACAATGTAGTTCACTCGTGTTTCTATACAATAGTACAGTTAGATTAGGTTTTGGCGTCTCGTGTGTTCGTCGTTTTTAGTTTTTTTTTTTCACCGGAGAGACGTTCAAATAATTTTATAATTTACTACCCCTTTTATATACCTAATAATAATATTATATACCGATACAAAAAACCTATTATCATATTCCGCCGTCGTCAGTGTGTAACAATATTATATTCTATTTCGGAAAATTAAAAAACCATAATAGTTATAATAGCAGAAAATATTTTTTTTGTACCGCACAGAGATTGATTGTCAGATCGATCTTTTCTTTTACGCTGCAGCAGATCGTTTAAGCTATAGTAAATCGAATCGATTAAATGGTAAGTAATGAACGTATATATATATATAAAATAAGGTATTGGTATTATCTTATAGTTTGTTGAGTTTCTTAAATTCACACGATTTGCTTTCTATAGTTTTGGTTTTTTGACTTTTCCAGTTATTTTTACGCTTTACAAGCATCACTTATTGAACTTGATATATTTTATTTGTGTTTACGTACACATTATCAGTCAACAAAAAATACAATTTCTTGTCAATTGTAAATGTATAGATATTATTTTCTACCGTTACTGGTATATATATAATATATATCAATATTATCGTTACTGGTCATATCACTGGTTTTTTTTATATTTGTAATAATATAATAATATAGTATAGGTACTGGATCACAAAATCTCTACTTAATGTAATACACATATTATACAAAAATTAAAAATCAGATTCTAAGTAGGTATAAAAATATAATTTCAACTTCGAGGTACACTGTACACGCCTCTAAGGAGGTAATTATTATACATACCTACATAATTGTATTATAATTTTATAGGTAGGTAGTTTTATAGTTTTTTGTCTTATATCACGTTTGAAATGTATAGATAAATGCGATGTCGACGTTAACCAAACTTTACGAACAAATAGTTTTTATTTTTATAAACACGTTTGTTTAAATATTGTTTAACTATGTTTTATATCTTATCATAATATAATATACCTATTAAATATAGGAAGTAGCCAGTAGGTACGCATTATACGCTGCCTATACTCTATACTTTGTGCAAACTATTATCGAAGTATTTTGTGGTACCAGCTAGTACCTACCTACACGGTTTATTTCAATTTAATACATTTATTTGCACGTCAAAAACAATTTTACAGCGATGATAGAAAACGAAAAAGTATAGCTGATATAGTGATATTATCTACCACTGAGTGTTACAGTGTTTAGTGATTATTAATGAATACTGATAACTAATTTTAGTGTAGATACAAATTAGGTGTTAAAAAAATAAAAGAAAAAAACCTTCATGGAAAAGATCATTATCGATTTTTGGAAGATGCGATGTCCATTATAAAGCAATTAAGTTTCTATTCTACTTTACCGTTTGGGTTGTCCTACTTGTTATTTCACTTGTAACACTATAACTGTTATTATATTTTATACGTTATATTCTATATTATGCTACGTATACAAATATTCGTGTACCCAAAAGTTGATAAAATGTTGTTTTTAAATAATACGCTGTGTCTGGGTGTCTATAACTTATAACTCATAATTCTACCTAATATTTAAAAATATTGATTGCCACCAGACACCAGAAGGCAGAAACAATAACAAATTTTAGTCCAAAACAATTTAAAACTTTTTATAAAATATATAAATACTATAAAAAATATTATATCATTATATTTTGTATTCTATACATATTCTAAGTACCTATACATTATGTTAGGCATTAAAAAAAATTTAATTAACTCTATAAAATATCATCAACATTTATCACTGGCAATATATTTTTTAACCGACACTTATTATATTTTATTTATTTACAAGCGGGAGTAAGCCCAAGATACATAAATTGTATAATTATATAACAAAATAAGTAATAACATCCAATACAATATTATTATATGTATAGGTAGTAGGTACCTGGTACCCATTAGGTATATAATATATTATGTATTTATGTATATAGTATATAGATTATAGACTATGCATTTTAGCTTTTAAGTCGAAGGTGACCTTTTAGTGGTTTTAATTTTTTTAGTTACGAAATAATATTGTTAATATCTAATAATATTTTTCCGCCGTCTGTGTATAATACCACCAAAGATAGGTTAATGTAATTTATAAATCGATTATGTAATGGAAACCTATAAAATATAAAGACTTAAGTTTATGAAATGCTTTACCATTAACATGATTACTAATTTATATTGAAATATTTTAAGTGAAATAAGGATAGTAGTATATCTTACATAATATATAAAAATATCGTGTCATATATTTGTCCGGGATGAACCCCGAAACTACTGGACCGATCTTGATGACATTTTTTACACTGTTTGTAATTCGGTCCAACTTAAAAGATAGGTTAATTTAAAAAGGGAGAGAACCAACCCCGGGAGGTGCTCAAACGAGAATTTTGAGATTTCCGATGGAAATTTTTGTTTATAAATGGTTGCCATGGGTTTTAAAACTATTATAATAATAATAATAATAATAAAAAAAAACCATCTGCTTTACTTTTTAAATATAAATTATAATATAATGTAAAATTGTATGAAAGTCTTTCTACAGGCTAAACTCTGGAACTACTTTAGACGAAAGAGTATTTCACGGAGAACGTTTATACTTTATATGAAAGAAAACTTTAGGAAAATCCACCGGTGTATAATATATTGGTTGTTAGTGGTTAATCGGGCATGTTTGTTAATTTATATTATTATCTTTTGTCAATATACATATATTTAATATATAAAAGAAGATCTGATAAGTAGTTCCAGAATTTAATCTGTACCTATAGTTAATAGTTATAGTCAGTGTATTTATATAGTTAGATATATATAAATTAATGTTTGTGGGTAGATTAGACCTCTGGTAAGAAGGTAGGTTAATTTACAAAGGTTAAGTTTGTTTTTTTATTCATAGGATTTTAGTACGGTTAGGTTAGGATAGGATTTTGTATAAATTGATTATATTAATACACCGTAGGTGGAATTAAGTAAAAACGACAATCTTGGTATAACTTTGATACTTTAGAGTTAAATCATATACTTATTTACAAACAGCACGGCGTCCGTGGTCTACTGAAGGTAGATTGCCTACTTGATAATATACTGCTGCGAAACAAAATTTTTATTCCGGGCAACGGAAAAGTTAAGATAAATTTTGAACACCATACACCGAATATTTAATAACGAATTGAACAAAGTTTGAGTCATGTAGAGTTAATACATTTAACGGGCAACGAAGTGCACGGGATCAGCTAGTATTTATATAAATATCATTAGAAAAATATAATTTAATAGACATACAGGACGAATTACTTACCTACAGCAAACATGAACAATATAATATAATTATACTATCATAACGAAAAACGGCTAAAAATTATGTTTAATAAAAACTGATAAAAAAAATATAATATATGATAGCATTATCAGAAAATATTAGTTATACTAACAAACATCTGCGGTGCTTTTTCGTCGTATTAAAATATACTTTAATAATAAAGTAGCCTACCTGCTAGTTTAAATTAATTCCTTATATAGTTTATGTTAGTGCTTTTGGTATATTGCAATTATATATATATATATATATTATGTATATAGTGTATTATATGTCATATAAGTATAAACATCAAAACAAAATAGTTATAATATGAAAATTATTGATTTCTAGCATAAATGGAAAACAAAAAAATAAAAAAGTAACCTAAACAGTAATATTATTTGTTGCCAACCAAGATCCAAAATTACACCGTGATTAGTAATACCTACTCACAAAAATCAAAACATAAACATACAAATATTTTCAGGCATTCTGCGTTCTATGTTTGTGATCAAGGTTATTATAGATAACAACCCGACTTCTACCTATACTTTTTAGGTTATCAGTTATTTATCCGGTACCCGGATGGTAACTGGTGTTGGTGTATACCACTGTAGTTCGTCTCCGGTAAATAGTAATAATAAGTCTAGGGCACGGAATTATATGTGTAAAAACGTATTTTCACTGTTATTTGTTAAATTAATTTGGTCAAGTGATAAATTCGTTTCACGTGATTTTCAATTAAATGAGTTGTATTCGACTTTACATACTTTGTGATAAATAAAATATGCTTTTACATATTATTTCACAATAATATTACCCGTTTTTTCTCACATATTGAGACTATTTTGACAATTATTTAGACTAATATACTATTATATTTGTCAACTTGTTTCTATTTAACATTTTATCGGATGAAACACTAGTTATGTTATTGTAGCATCAATTAATTTTTATTTTCGATTTCTTAAAAGTTGGTAGGCGCTGTACGAGCAATAGTGTTTATTTTGTGGTTTAGTCGGTGTTTATTTGTCTTGTGAAAGCGACAAGCGTCGAGCAGAACGGTAATTTATTTACATATTTTAGTAATATTACTCGAATCATGCCAAAAGTGCGATCATTTAAGTCTGCAAAATATGTTTTTATTCATGTAATCAAGGTCATCATTTTGTTTTCAAATATTAATAAAAATGAATTTATATTAATTTTTAATATAAATATATTTTTTTAATTTTTATGATATTGTAGATTAGGTATCATCAGGGCATAATTTTAATAAATAAATCACATAAGTATTTGTCACATTTTGAATTTTTTAATACGTACTTTGTAATATAAACAGTAAACACATATAAATCCGTGCCCTTGTAAATTGTAATAGCTAATAAGCATTAAAAACGAATAGGTACGGTTTCCCTGCAGCGTCTATACAGACCGGGACATATGTTCGGCGCGTCCAGACCTTTAGGGAGACTTAAATTCGTATTTACCGTGAACCAATTGAAAAATGGTGTAAATGTAACACGGTTTGTGCGTATATATATATAGGTAGGTAATAGGTATACTATAATAAACGATGACGGCATTCTAAATCGCAGTGTTTGGTATAAACCGTGAAATCCTACATACTAGATATTGAATATACATAAACCAAAGTAAGTAAAAAAAACCCATATAAGCTGCGCAGTTGACCGGATTTATGTTTTGTTTTAGTATTTTGTTGTCTATATTATAATATGATACACGACGACGACGAACTTTGTTTTTACGGTTGGTAAAAAAAGAAAATAGAAATCGAATTATATTATGTAGACCTAAACACACAACCTTCTCTGTATGTTATACTCAAACGCACACTCGCACGACGTTAATTTTTATTTGAAATGCCACATAATATGTACACGCGTATTAAATGCGCTTATACTTATATAGACGGTTTACGTCACTGCTGCTCGGCTACTGTGCATTATATGTACACGTAGACTGTCGAGTCTTGAGTATATTTTAGTAGGTATATAGGTATAGGCTAACCTATACGATTATTATTATATTATACTCTACGCTAATATTAACCATAGCGTTTTTCAAGGATTACGGCACACGAACAAACAGAATACATATAGACGTAATTACATGGCGGTTGGCGTGGGGAAAAAGAATGCAAAGACTACACGCGCGTGGCGTTTCACTTTTGAAAAAAATCTTAGGCCTCATATATACACTGCCATGTGTAGATGTATAAGTGAGTGCACCTAAATTATATAATACACTGAGTGATTCCTTCGACAGGTTAGGTTAGGTTAGGTTCCACACCCATCGTCCATCGTTGTCTTGAAAAGTTTCAAAGTTTTTGAAAATATTTTCGTTTTTTACATTATTATAAATCGACAATTATTTGAAAGGAAAAAGTTCTATATTTTAAATATTGAATGCGCATATAAATGGGTATACTTGAATGAATATACTGATGCACAGAGAATTTTACAGGAACTTAACGTTAACATACGAGTTTCTAAATAGTGGGACAAGACTATTATAGGTACAGGTAATTTACTTGGATCGGTTTAAAAGAAACCGCCCAGAAGGCATAAATTTAATTTTTCTCGACATAGCTGCAGGCACTTTTATAGATTAAAATAACGATTTTCTTGTTATGTTGTGGTTCAAAAACGAATATTCGTAAAATATACTTGAAATTTTCACCAATTTTAGCATTTTCTATACAAGTATAATATTTTAAAAATAACTTACATTTGAAGCTTATGATTTCTTTTCGGAAAATGTAGATAAAAAAATGTTTGATAGGTCAAAATGATTGACATTTTAATACAAGGTTGAATAAAATGTTTTCATTTTTTTCCACCTTTCGGAAGTTATATATTAGATAACCTTATGCACAAGGTTCTAAAATCTAAATTAATTATTCAATTATTCCGGTACAGTAGAACTATAAGTTTATAATAAAATATGATACATTTATTAATAGGTACCTATTAATAATATTAAAATGACACGTGTGAGTTATGTTAATCAGTAAATACATTTTAGAGACATTTGTTGTAGTCATCAGTTTTGCTTGTCTATAATGTTTAATTTACCGATTTAGACATTTGGTAGTGGATCTGTGATTTTCCGGAATTTGATTTTGGAAATATTTTATGTAATCGTCGCTAGGGTGAGCTAAATTTTATGATTTAAACGTTTTATAGCACAATTTCTATATGATACCGCCAGTTGAAGTAATTCTTGTGTGGTACGCATTGACAATATATATCTGTATCGCCAGTACTATGTGAATTACATCACATTAGGTACATTAGTTTTATAAATTATTTAAATTTAAATAACGTACTTATAAGTATGATAACATCAGAGATAAGAGATGTAGGTTCATTTATTGCCATGATGATTGTGAGAATAATATTAATGCAAAATAAAACTTTATGGTAAATCAGCCATCTTCCAGTCTTATCTCCATTACCAGGCTAAGAAAAGAACAATTTTATAAAATATATAAATATATATGTATAGTATACATTCCTTATAACCTTATCGGTTATCATTATAATATTATTCTCTCATATGTAAATGTTTATAATTTACTAATCCGATTTACTTCCTAATAAAGTCTTGTTATTAATATTATACTGTTTTAAATGGTTTTAAAAAAAACTTGTGTTATACTTTTTGGTACGCACAATTAAATTACATATAATATAAAATCAAAATAATGTTAATGAATTATCGGCTCCCAAATGATTCTTACGAAATGATTAAATTTAAAAAAATATGAAAAATCCATATTGTATCCAGATCGTATTCATGATATGGCATATGCATATTATAGACGTATAAGATCAGGTAGGATAAGAATTAAGAGCCTACCGGGTTATGAACAATTTTAAATACAATCTTTCAATTTTAATGTTAATAATATAATAATGATGAAAATTCACACTCATTGAATGTTGTATAATTTTGGTGACAATGTACAGGATATCAAACACAGCAGTTATCACAACCTATCTGAAAAGCTACTCAGTTATCAATTCGTATAATATATTTTTATAAATCGATGTAATCTTAACGATCTAGTTTTCACACTTAAATTGTTGGAAATCGTTTCAAATTAGATTAATAAAAGTTATTTTATATTTATGTCACAAATTCAATTTTCATTTCATTCATTTTTTAATTCATTGTGCTAATTCTACGCTACAAATGAGTATAACCCAATTTGATACCTTCTTTGTCAAAATGACGAGTGGGGAAAGTACGACATGATTAATAGGGAAAATTGTACATACATTATTGCATCTGACCCATACATTCATCGGATTAATTAAAATATCCATTTTTAATTGTATTGGTAATTTAAATTTATACCTACTTTTAATGTGTGTTAACATTTTAAGAATTAACTTTAAACTTAAATATAATGTATGAAGTATAAACTCTTTAAAAATTCATAAAAATTTAAAAAAAAAACTTGAATGTTCTGTTAAATTATGATTCATATAAATAATTGAATTCTATCAACGGAATTTGTTTACAGATATTCAATTGTCTATGCCACTTGCCCCAAAAAAAGAATTAGAGTGTATAAACAGTATAAAATTAACTGGTTTTGCACTAACCCCTCTTAACAGGTAAAATGCAACTTTTTTTTTATATTTGTTTTTACCAAAAAAAATATCAAAACACTATTTGAATACAAGTTTATTTTCTGATTAATTAATTAATAGATGAAAAAAAATATGTTCTTCATATAGGAAAATAGTATAGGAGATACCTATTCTATTTGGACTTATAGCAATATACCAAAAGTGTTTTTAAGAAATTAAAAAATCTGTTGGGCGAGTATGCATTAATTTTAATTGTAACAAAAACATCCAAAGTTATTTTTCAATATTCTAAAATATATTATTATTTAAAATGTAATTATTTACCTCGGTTGCAGATGTTATTCCATAGTTAACACGAAAGAATGCTATCAAAAAAATTAGTATCATGATACAAATAATATAGAATATTATCAAAACCAAACCAAAGTGATTACGCACTATATCTGCAAACAACTGTTCATCTTTTTCTGCTTTTGTTTTTATTGATTTCATTACCAATACAACTTTAAGAAACAAAGTTACATATTTAAAATTAAATTAAAACTTGCTGTAAAAAAAATATAAATAATCATTTTGGAAAAAAGCAACCTCTAGTTATACACATAGGCACAATAAGGCCCACAGTTTTATTTAACATAATATTTTAGTTTAAAATATTAATTATCAGGTTTTGTGCTGCTTATATAATTTTAGCTTATAGTTTTACACTTTTAAAACTAAATTATTTTTAAACTAATTAGGTAATAGCGTTGTTTGTTAATTATTAAATTTTGTTTTCTACCTAGGTATACTTTCAGCACAAAAGTTAAGCAATGATTTAACTTATAAAAATTGAAATACTATTTGAAAATGTTGAGAACGTCAAATTATTTGTAGAAAAAAAGCATTTTCGTTACGTCAATAATTCTTTAATTATTGATTGGTTTATAAAATTATAAAATTATACAGAAAATCTGTCTTACAATCCGTAGTCATAATCAAGAAACCATATTTTAGCGCAATATTAAAGACAATATCCTCTAAATTCTGAGATCATCTTTTTTGTTAATTTTTTAAAAACACAAAATATAGGATTGCGTGAAATAATATATTATAACAACTGTTATAAAAACCATTTGCTTTTTTATGTGCATCCAGGATTTAATAGAGAAGTTGGTACGAATTAATTGTCTTATATAGCTGTGTAAATATTGATTTCACAATTCTTACGAGTATGCCACAACGGGAAAACCAACTCGAAACATAATACCTATCTTTTTTTGTAATAAAATTAATCATTATTCAAATTATTTACTCATACATACTACTTGTTAAAATCACGGTGAACAGCAGTAAAAGAAAAATTTGAATACCAAAAAAAAACTGAAAAAAAAAATTGATTATTAAGACATGTTTATAAACAATAGTGATAATTGATAAATGATAATAAAAAAATCGAGGGACTCTCTCTACTCGCAGCTGTATAGTAAGTGTTAGCTGTACCTCGGTATTAAACTGGTCACTTAACACTTTAATGGATAATATGCTGTATTTGAATTCAAAGATAAATCATTGTCTACGAAAAAAAAGTAGAAACCTTTTTTTTCCTGATTGTGAAGGAAATTGGCTCACCATCTTTTGAATTGCAGAGAATTAAAAGAAGAATATGTAATGTTTATGTTTTTATGTGTTCTATATTATTATTTACGCATTCATCATAATATTCATAACAATCATAAATAATGACATACATACTTATAGTCGTTGCACTACGCGATAATATTTGACGGTGTAACAAAAAAGCATCTTACCAATACTGTATGTTGTGGACACGATAAATCAAAAGACATTCATGTAGAAACGATTCTGGTTTTTGGAAATTGGGTGGATCAATATAATATAATTATATGGAAGTATAGTTATTATAATATTAAGTACCTGCAGTATATCTTAATATTTATATTGTTTTAAAATTATGACTAGTTTCTTTATTCTGTATATGATTTAACTTTTAACTGATTATGACGAAAAACATAACGAGCATATCAGCTATAAGTCAATAATTAACGTATTATGAGTATAGTGTGTATTGGTTAATAAATAGCTCAAAATGTGTCATAGTATTCTGGAAATTTAATTATGTCTAGAAAATTATATAATATTATAAATTTATATATTTGTATAGTACATTTTGAGTCATGTTCCTTGCTGAATTGCAATGGAAAATCAAAATCATTTTATCAAAAACTCGTGTTACGTTAATATTCTCGTTATTAGATTCTGAGCGAAGCGATGAATGTATTGATTTTACAATGATGTATGTTTTATTTTTATATTTTATTTTTGTGTCTGTCATCACCTTTTAGGACAGTAAAAATGCTTGGATTTTCTTCAACAGTAACTTTTCTGATAAGAAAGTGAATCTAGTTGGTACTTTGGGTGATCAAAAGTAAGCATTTCCCAGTAGTTTTCAAAAGCGCCGTGACAAACAAAATAAAAATTAAGGAAAAACGGGGATTTTTACGCAAAATTAGTTTTCGAGAAAATCGATTTTGGTTTTTTGTGCAACTCTAAAACAAATGACCGTAGGTACATGAAATTTTGAAAGAATGTTTAAATGAGCATTTTCTATACACCATAACATTTACCAAATATTTTGACTTATTATGAGCTGTTTACAGACATTTTCCGTTTCCATTTTTTTTTAGTTTTTTTTATATAAATATCAATATAATTTTATCAGTTGGGTAAAAAAGCTTGAAAATTTAATAGAATGCTCCTAGGTTATTGTTTCAAAAGAAAATGAAAAAAATTAAAAATCCTTAGTCACAGTTTTTATTTATGAGCATTGAAAGTTCAAATAACGGAAAAATACGGAAAAATCACGAAAATTAGTAAATTATTTTGACTTGAGAATTCAAAAAAAAATTTTTTTTTAAATCTAAGATTTTAAAATGTAATACAAGATTCCTCATAAGTTTGTCTACCTTTATCAAAAAAAAAATGTCCACAAGAAAGTCAAATTAAATTTTTATGAGCGTTTGAAATAATTCATATTTTTATAACATTTGATATTCACTCGATTTCTCATGTAACGATTTTATAATTTTGTTGTAATTAAAAAACGAATGACTGTAGATACTTGACAATTTCACTGAATGTTTATATAACATTTTCTATATACGATAAAATTTTTAAAATAATTTGACGCTTTTTGAGCTGTTTACGGACATAGTCAGTTTTCAAATTTTTTAATTTTTTTTTTCTATAAATATCAATAAAATATTATTTGTTTGGTAAAAAGGCGTAAAAATTTAGTGCAAGGTTCCTGATATAATATTCCAATAGCAGTTGAAAAATATTAAAAATACATATGCATAATTTTTTTTTTATAAGCATTTAACGTTTGAATTTTGACAAAATGTATCAAATTTAAAATTTAATAATTATTTCGTAGTGAGAAATGTATAAAATGTTCAACTTTTATAGCGTAAATAGGTTATATATAAATTTCTTTATTCACAATAATATCATCAAATATACTTGGTAATATCATAGGCTGACTGACCGTTTTCGCTCAGAATCGTTTTTCTTATACAATGATATTATATCATTGAATTCAAATTTAACACCATCCATTACAGTGACCCACTTGTCACCTAATGTACAGCAGAGCGACATCAACTTTACCCACCTTTTTTTTTTATCTATTTTTGCCAATAGTCAAAAACTACTGGGGTTACCTATATTCAACTTACTAATGTTAAGTTTTCCACTTACCATATTTATGAAGCCTATAATTCTACAGCGAGTCCACAGGGTCGACATTGATGGTTCTGTATTTTGCTCCATGTTTAATAATGTATGCTATACAATGTAGGTTTATATACATATAGTTGAATCTTTGGAATGCAAATCTTATCACTTTTGACAGCACTACTTACATTAAAATCTTTAATAAAAAAAAATCTCCTCAGTTTAATAATACGAGTATACTAAAATAAATACGCTCGTCGCGTAGATTCTGTTAATACGCTGTAGTCTTGACATACATGAATCGTTATTATTATTGGTAACTATAAACGACAATGATAGAAAACGATTACTATGTCTAGCCGATAATCAAAGTTAATACAAATTGTATATCAGTAATGTAAAATTCATAAATTTAATAAATATACCGAGGCAAAATCTGGAGCGTTATTTAAGCTCCTTTCGGTTATGTGAGGTTTCAAACAGCCTATATAAAAATAGATTTACCTATGCACATTATCCTACTTTCAATTTTTTCCATAGATCATGGGGCGTGTCAACTAAAATAGTAAAAATCAATTTAAAAACTAAAATATATTAAATTATTGATTAGGTACCTATACTTACTATTTACTTATGAAAACCAATAACTAATGCATGAAAAGCTTGAAGAAGACAAATAAACCAGCCAAAAAATAAAAATTACAAACTTCTGTCTTTCCAGTGAGAACCCCCATTTCTACTGTTAATTCTTCAGATTATTTGAAGTATAAAATCAAAATTCGAAAGATTACTTTTTTAGTTAACTTTTCTGAAAATATTAGTGGACCTAAACTACTTGTTCGAAATTCTAAATTTTCACGTATCGAGGAATGTACCTACTCCAAATAATATTTTGTTTCAGAACATGAAATTAAAAATGTATGATATATATTATGTTATTAAAAAAAAGTCAAAAAACTTAGATAACTTAAACATATTATGTAACAATAAAACAATTATAATAAATGTAATTTTTTCCTTTAATGTTGTTTTGCAATGATATAAAATTATACTTTATATTTAAAAAAAAGGTTAAAGTTTTCGAAAGTTCTCGAACATTATTTCGAACGGCTCCACTGGCGTTGGGAAATTAAAACACATCGTTTCTACAAATCAATTACAAAACTTAAAAATCGTTTTCCGTAGGTATATTTCTGCATATCCTATATGAGTACATATTGTAATAATATTATTATACTATAATATTGATTCTTCTCCGGTGTTGGTAGTTTTGTAACCGTATTATATTGACATGTTGTTACGTATAATAATAGTCACATGTATTTTATATGTGACTTTGTTTTCTCGGGTCACTCAGAACCCCGTCGACATTATGTGGCATTCACAGTCATATACTACAATAGAAGTTATGTTGCATAACATTTAATAATGAATAATAAACAACAACATAATAGGTACATGCCGGCCAACTCTTAATGCAATGCGTTTCACGACGAATCGCGATCGCGTGTGTTTTTGCGCCGTGTGAAAATCACATACTTTATACGACGAAAATATGCTTTTCACAACTGCTGCAATAACGCATAATATACCAATTATATTCATTATTTATGGAATTCATCGTACGACCTGGACGAAATATGTATATGTATATTATACGTATTTTATGGAAGTAAACTATAGATGTAAAATACTGCAACTTGTCATCCACTGCTATAGTTCAAACTCTATAGGTACCTCTACATATATAATTTAAGGAAGCATCATAAATTATAATGATAATTTGAGCAGTGAGAACATATTTGTAAACATTGAAAAAGTTCTACAGATAAAACTTTTTACCCGTTAAAAATAAATATGCCTATATGTTAGAATGCTTTATTTGCAAACATTTTACTGCGTTATTGGTTGGTTAAAGTAAAATATTATACCTTTTCATTCCATACATTTTTAAATCAAATCAGTTCCATAGTGTTCATCCTATACAATAACTATATTGTTTTTTTTTTTTTTAAAAAAAAGAAATATTAGAAGTATTTTGTTCTCTGTACTTCTTCTTATAGCCTGAAAATTGATCATTTTAACCAGTCCTATCCAATCGCTGGCAATATATATATATATGGTTTAATTTATTAATTTTTTTTTTCAAAATTTTAAGAGTTATAACTTTTTTGTACCAAGTCGATGTATTTTTGTGTTTTTCGAATTCTGTAACTGAAAAAAAAATGTCCGAAGCATTCAGATGACTCACAATAACTATTTGTCCGCTGTGGTCACACCTCCTTCCCCCAAAAAACCTCGCACGTCATTTGAAAGTATTTTAATTTATAATCGTCCGGAATACTTCGCAGTAAAAAAAATTAATAAAAGTTTCACTTTGCTGCACACTGGCGCACTGCTGTCAAATGCGCCGACCATATTAATATATGATTGGTATACCTACAAAAAAAAACCTTAACAATAAGTGATATAGCCTACCTACTGCAACTCACACGTCGTTTGGCCGTATATAGTTGTAATATAATAATAAATATAATAATCTATCCGCGCACACACCTATATATATATATATATATAATAATAATATATTATATTATATTATTACGAACGTATATAATATGCATACGGCGAAGGCACTTAACGATCGGTTTTTATTATATTAAAATATAATAATATTTTTTTTTCAAACTCGATAAAATGAATGTTCTCGGATGCGAATTTCACACGTCGTCGGACACGTCTTATTCTCCGGATATACACCATACACCTCTGCAGTATTATATAAATATTATAATGCGAGCGCACACCATCGTGCACAACGACGACGACTTATAACGACTATTATATTACTACTATATTTTATACTGCCTAGTACCTACCTATAATACTACTACTGCAGCGGTTAAGCCGCGAATAAACGCGTAAATAACGTGAGTATGGGCACATATTACGTACGTATACGTTTTATACATCATGCACGCGGCCATCATAAATCATCGGACTTGAGCGGAGGAGTCCATTACGTGCCTATAATATGTATAGTATAATATATATATATTTATACATTATTATACTGCAGCGATGTGTATATTATAGATGGGTATAATAATATATTTATTAGGATTTTATGTCAACGACCCAAATATTATTTAAAACACGCACGCGACGCGCCGCCGTTTCGCCATTGTAATTATTATTATATTTTTCGGCTACTAGTATTACCTATATTATGTATTTTATCAATGTGCGCCGTAGGTAGATTTATACGGCTTTCCCTGTACTCCAGTGTCATCGGGCGAGAAAAATATGATTAATACCGACGGATTATAAAGGCGACAGACATTTATAATCTTATCTATATAATATTATGACTTCAAATTGATAAATTTAAATAATCGTTGAATTTTGGTCAACACTCAATAGGTAGAATTCATTATATTATATAATTTAGTATTCACTATAGTATTACCCACTAATAGTTGTCTAATTAGCAATTAATTATCAAATACTCCCTAAGTCAATAATTTTCCTGACTTTGTTTAGTTTTAGTTTTATTAATTACTATTAATTTGTATTTAAATTATTTCGAACATAATATTATACTGCAGTATGAACTTACGAGTTAAATAATTGTAAATATCTGTAGTAAAATTTTGACAAATTCAGTTTATGATACAATAATAGTAAAAATAGTAAAAATAATATAATAACATTAGTATAAAGTATAAAGTGAATATTAGTATAAATTAAAACTTATCAGTATAATATTTTATAGTGAACGAATAGTAATTTTTGTAAATATATAATTACTCTTCTTCATTTTAAAAAACACTGTGTAAACACTGAGTTACCTATGTCTTCTTATTAATTTTGGAATATATTAAAAATTATTATTAAACTATAACTATTGACTCTAACTCAACGAATATTAATTTGTATTTATTAAATAATGGATTTTATAAATTTTTTATAGATCTTAAGCATTGGCAACTATTATCATGGATATTATAATATAATATAGTCCTTAAACAATTTAAACATCGGTTAATCATCGAGTCTTTTTCCCAACACAGTATACCGTGGTATAATATATCTACTATAGTTACAACTAGAAACGTAGAATTGCTGTGCATATTCGTTAGGTAGGTACGTACAATAGGTACACTTACGAACAGTTAAAATAATTGTTGAAATATTATGAGTAGCTATTATAACAAGTAATCGTTCTTTTAATCAGTCGTAAAATGTTTATAGTAGAAAAAGGAATGTATACTGAGAATTTAAAAAGATGATGCAATTGGTTTGAATTTCAATAGTTACCTACGTACGTCGTACATATAGTATGGATATTAATTTGTCCCCACAAAAGCCCGGCAAATGCTATGGATGGGAAACCATACTATTAAGACGCGTAGACATTGCGTACTCGCCTCCAATAAAGATTGCCTTTGTATAACACAATTATTCAACGTCAATGATTCAATTTTTACGGTAAATTTTGAATCTCGCATAGGTAGTGTATAGGTAACACAGTGTGTGTGGGTTCATATTATGTTTTGGAATAGAACGGAATCGGCTGCAGGCTTTTTCGACATGAACTTTGTCAGCTTTATTTAGTTTAATAATTGTTACTAATTTCTCATCTAAGTTTTTAGTGAAAAAACGTAAATTTTATTGTTTTTGCTATAGACATTCGCGATGGTTTACTATTCCAACAAATAAAATCGACACTATACCTACCTTATTCACCATCACACTCACTGGGCTAAGGACCTAATGGTTATAATATTATAGGTTCACGATTCGTCCGACGCGTAATATACATCGCAATAATAAATGTATATATTATAAACTTACGTGATTTCTGCACATTATTATTTGCCAGTGTATATACCGCGCGAGGGATGTCATTTTCCCCAAACCTTTTGATTTTACCGTTAGATCCTTATTATAACACAGTCGAACTTGGTTAACTCGAAGTTGAAGGGACCGGTTTTAAGTTCGAGTTATCCAAATTAAATTGTTTGAATAGGAAATTCTAGGAACCGGAGTAAAAGTTCGAGGTATCGACGATTTCGAGTTAAAAAAGTTCGATACAACCAAGTTCGACTGTATATCATATATGAACATATAAATATTATCATTTATTTCATCTAATTGCTGTAGATATAATACATTTCGACGCTTCGTAGATAATATTATATTGGTCTAAATTCAATTGTCGAAGAAAAAAATTACCGTCTAGTTCTAAAAAGTATATTATAATTGTACTATATTGTACTTATAGGTTAATTAGTAGGCTATTTGTAGCCTAACCTAACCTAACCTAATATTTATGTACTATATTTTTATACATAATTTTTATTTAACTGTTTATAATTTTTGGTTTTCAGTCCGTCCGATTCTACAGGCCTCAAAAACGGTTCTACATAAAATCGTGACAACGGAACCGTAGGAACATAATATAATGTGTAAGCAACTGCACGAACAACAGATATCGATATGAATAAATTAATAATAATATAATAATATTAGGCGTATATTGTTAGGTTTGTTATTATTGTTGTATTTTTTTTTTTCGTCGATACCCGCTGTGAATCATCTATGACAATCGGTTATGAAAAACGATCTGCGAATCTTGGCACTGGAAGAATTCACAGACTAATTATTGAAGATCGTGAGTCTCCTGGTGTCAACTATTGCGGATCGATAACACTACGATTGTTGAATATAATTATATGCTACGATAGTTTCATGCACAATATACATATATTATGTATATTTATATACCTATCATAGATGTATATAGGCATATATGCGAGGCTAAGAAAGTTAAACACCCTGTTCTACCCGTCAAGTTAAATGTCGCCTAATTTTTTTATTTCATTAATGTGTAATGTAATTTATTTATATAATTGACATAACGCTAAAACTATATTAATTCTAACTCTAGCATAATATTATAGTCTTATAGATATATATTGTATAAGTTCTAAGTTAACTTACACTATTAAACTGTACAAAATACTAAGTCTCATACTATTAGGTACTTGTAAAATCGAGTTACGTCATAATATATACAAGCAAATTTTTGACTGTTTAAATTTAAATTTATTCATTGTGAATTCATTGGTATCCCTTTATAGTTAAATCAAGTAATAAAATGTTTTTTTTTTTTTGTAGAGTTGGATTTGTCAAAAACTCTCACCTCGATTTTTCATTTTAAATCCTGATATTTAAAATGTTTTAATATAGGTAGGTGGGTACTTAAAACCCACATTTTCTAGTTCTGGCGATTTTTTTTACCTACTTAATGAGTGTCCTGTGACGATATAAACTTCTGTTTTTCAAATGATATCTCCCTCTTTTACTGTAAATTATTTAAAAATTAAAAGATAATTTTTTTGAAAACTTTTATGTAGCCATTTAGGTATCTATACCCCAATTCAAAATTAGAACGAGTACTTTCTCAGCTATTATAATTTTTATATTAATAACTAAGTCCTTAAAAATGATTTTACAAAAATATAAAATACATGTAATATTGACCTAGTATTTATTATATACTCAGACCATTTTTATAAATTTTAAATATTTATAGATTAATATGAATTACCAACATTTTCAAATTACCATAGCACCCATATCTTCCCAACCCCATTATCATGGATATTTTATGTATAGTACGCAAACTTAAATAATTCAAAAACTACTCGTTCAAATTTTGGTTTTAATACGTCAACATATTTAGAAAAATTATTCGTTAAATAATTTACAATAGGTAGAAAAGGAGAGTTGTCATGTGAAATACAAAAATTTGTATCTCCACGGACTCCTTAAATAGTACGAAAAATCTCAAAGATTTGGAAGTATAATCTTGATGTAGGTAGGTAGTTATAATGGTAGTAATCAGAATTTGGATAGAATTCCCATGAATTTTTAATTAATCATTTTATTTAACACATTCGGCTATTCGAGCATATTTAGCCTTTTATTTACTGTCATGTTTATATATGTAATTTAAAAACTGTATATACCTATATTATTTACATACGTTTTATCAATAAAGTATTTTTTTTTTTTTTTAATTGACCTTATAACCCCGGCGACTATTATCATTAGCTGATTGTGGGGGTTTTTTTATGATTGTAGGTTGTGGGGTTTGTAACGGTAGACTTTTTACACGTGTGTGTTGTGTTTGGCAGAATTTCTAATGGGGCACCCGTAGGTTTCTGCCATGTCCCGGGTGAGGGATGGCGGCATTTGTTCTCCGGACACTGTGACTTGCCCGAAGAAAAATGCCACCCGCGGCCGAGGTATCGAACCAGCGTCAGTTAATAAAGTATTCATTTTTGTCAAAATCAGCAAACTAACCAAACAAGGGAATTCCGTAAAAATTATTGATAATTTTTAAATTTTTTTTTGAAACATTGTAACACAAATTTTATACAAATATGTGCTGCAATATCTATTGCTAAAATCAGCTATAAAATATGCATCGAAAGTAGAACTTTTTATTGGCACCAAGTCAAAAATGTTAACGTCATTTTATAGACATTATTGTTATACTATATTTATAAACGAATGTTAACTTAATATTTTATACCTGTTTGCGTTGCTTCGAGGTACGAACACAGATAGAATATTATGGAATATAGTCACTATAATATGTACCTATATATAGTTTAATGTTTACATTTGAATTTTTATATTTTGTTCAGATATTGTGTAAACCATAAAACTGATAATGATTTAAACGTGTTTGTTTTTCAAATAAATACGATGTATCCGACTCCGGCCACTATAGCAATCTGCTTCAAGACCACTCTGTAAACGCATTGTGCAGGCCTCGACCAATGTTTAGTTTACTTAAATGTGTATAGAAGTTTTGCTATACACGCGTAGATGTTATGATTTCTGTACACGTTATTCTTCTTAAGTACAAAAAAAAAAAATGAAACGAAATGTGAGTTTGTATAGTTATTGTTATTATAAATAACGTACGTTGTGTGACTTAATACATATATGTCTATCGACAAAAATAAGTGTGTCAACACAAAATATTATATCATCTTACATATTCTAACATCAACAAAACTTGAAAATTGTTTGTCATTTAAGTGACCCAATTGTATGTGTCAAATTTTTGAAAGAAATAATCGTCGTCGTCCAGCGTTATACAAAGTCGATGATTTAATTTAAAATGTCATAATCATAATGCGTTATAAGTCATAATATTTTATTCACAAATATAATTATGAATATTACTATCATATTATGAATACATTCTATAAAAACCAAAATACTACAAAATAATTAGATTTATTTCAACAAATATAATATTTATGTTTACATAAATAGTGTTTATTATACTCGCATAATATATACTCTTATATAGGTAGTCTTATGCAATATAATGTAATATGAATATGAATAATGTCGTATATATAGGTATATATAGTTACTGTAGTATAAGTAACTGTAAGTTATACTCAATAATATAAACGACAATGTTCATTTAAATATAATGACCAAAAATCTATAAGCATTTAAGTACCTATCAAATAATGTTGTTAAAAGGTGGGTTTTAAAATGTTGGTTCTTTTTTAAAAAACTTGATGATTATCGGTGAAAGGGGGTTAAACCCGGTCCGGTATACCACCCCCTCCCCCCCGCGATATACCTCTGGAGGTTTAGTAGATTTACGTAAGAATATTTTTTCGAATATTGTAAAAAGCTCATTAAAAACTCGCGTAGGTTTAATAATATCTGATAACATTACAAGAGTTATATTTTGACATTTTATGCGGAAACACTGAATTAGTATAGACACTTTTTAAATTCGCACTACACGTTTACATTTTCAAACGATTTGCGTTGACAGATGCAATTTATTATTCTCGGAGTGATAAATTATACCTACCTATGTTGTTCCATTCGCAATATAATATAATATAAATACGCTATTAATTACACGTTTTGTGAAAAAATACAAATGACACCGGGGAAATAACGGTGAATAAAAACTCGATTGACTGATTGACGCGACGACTGCAACAACAATAATAATAATAATAATAATAATAATAATACCGAGGCGGTAGAAACAACTGTAACAACTTAATTGCAACGTTCCATTATCGTTTTGCATTTCATGTGAAATATCGTGTTTCGCGTGGCCTCTGGCGACGAGTGTCAATGCGCTAGGCCACGATTTCAACACTTTTCCGGACAGTTTTTAAGGTTGATTATTGTTGGACGACTGTCAATCACAATGAAACGGTACATTTATAGTTACCTATAATACACAAATACACGCAGGCAAAGATTTTCACCCATCGCAGATTATCCAAAACTGATTATAATATGGACCGTAAATAAAATATATAGTTATATTATATAATCATTAATCAGGAATAACACAATTATTATGTATTTTAAATTTGTATAATTTGTATTTATACATATTTTAACCGCCCCTCCCCCCCCCCCGAATTTCTGTGATTAAAACTGAAAGGGCGATGCACGCAGTTATATACTTAATAATAAAAAAAAGATCCCGTCCCGCTCCGTCTCTCACTTTCACCACTGGTTATACCTAACATACCATATTATGATTATGCTCTATATTCTGTAAACTTGATACCAACAAATCGATTTTATTTTAATTTATATACATATTATGTATTTGATTGATGTGTTGATGTATTAACGCGTCACGGTCGGCCAACACTATTATTTCAGCGACCGGTTAAAATATTATCTCCGAATAAATAGTTAAGTATATACTTATCTCCTACCTAGGTACATATATGTTATTTTATAAAAATGATCTATTATATAATATTTCTCTAATTCAAAATATCTCTTGCGCCTACAAAATATCACTTTAAAAAAATCTCTTAGGGGAAACAAATCTCCCCCAAAAAATATATTAAGTAATTTTTGTTTAATAACATAAATATGATTAAATTAAATCAAAGTTTAATTGGTCATAATAGGACCAATACCGGTCATATCCGAAGTAATTTTCACGTCAATACCTATTATACAATTTATACTGCTTGCTACGGAAATATAAAATAAAACTAATCCAAAGTACACGTAAAATGCCTCATATTTATTGTAAGCTAAAAAGCCAAAAATTATATTATTATTTATTACACAGGGTCATGCGTTCATGCTCTAGTAAATCTCAAGTGTGTGGAAGAGAGCAATATAAGTACGTTTCCAAAGTTTCTTGAAAATATTTTTTTTAATAATTTTAAGTCATTAAAAAACAAATAATATGTTACAATATCACAATTTTATAAACAACTAGTACCTTAGTTTTTTGGAAAAAGAATGTGTGATCATTGTGGATACGTTTATTTAGCGCTAAACTGAATATAAAAATGGTATATTATACGCACCTCATCAAACCATTCAAAAAGAAACGAGTACCTAAATAATAAATATTATACATTTTATTTTAAATTGTCTATACCTAAATGATCCAAAATTTAAAAGTATCATCCTACCGTAAAACGACTATCTATAATATACGTTCCTTAACCTATATAGGAATTCAACAGACTCTGAAACTACTCTGCAATTAATTGAGATGGATATGGGTGGAACTCTTTTACTCTTAATAACTATCACCTATCTATATAATCTATCTCGCATTGTTATAATGATTATTGTTATAAAATTGCCTTTTAAATAAGTGTTAAACATCGAAAAGCTTTTTTTTATTAAAACTTTTTGCTCAGCTAACTGGTATAATAGTATATATAGTATATAGTATAGTATATATATAGTATACCTACTTTTTCAACTGCAGTTTGAGTTTGGTTTAGAATTTTTGATAGGTTATTTTTCACTTGATTAGCTATATTTCTTTAGTAACCGAACTCAACTTTATGTAATATTATCTATTCAGACGGAAATTTCCGCCGTTTAATGTTGTGAACATTTTTTAAATCACAATGCCGAATTGTCCGATATAATATTTTGATAGTATAAACTTTGTTCCATTTGTCCACTGAGCGGCTTCTCTCTGAAAAAAAAACGTTACAACGTGCATGTGCGTGAAACATCTGCGTAAAATGTCATTCGATAATATGTTAATAATATCCATTTACATTACACAATATACGTATTACAGTTGACGTTAATTAAACCAAAACTATTCATGTCGGACATTATCAGGACTAATCGATATAGCAATACACGGTGCCAGTCGCCACTGTTAACGCAGTAAGCATATTATATAGGTTAGGTACCTACCGTATCTGCTCAGTTATAACAAACGGCACCATAGGTTCAATACTTTAATGCAACGAAATAGTAGTTTTAACGCGTCCCGTGACAACGTTGTAATGACGTATTTGAGTATAAAAAAGTATTTAAATAGTGACTATATATTATATACCTACAACCCTTAATAATTGTCACATCGTGGGAAATCGATTCCTATTTTTTTTACATATTACAGATAAGTACCTTCTCTTAATTATTTTTTATTTAGTTTTTGTTTTACAAATAATTGTAGGTACTCATTTATTATTGGTGCTGAATACTGTTTGCAGCTGTGGTGTATTGCGTGTTCAAACACTTTCTCGAAATATTTGGTATGTTTTCTATGGTTTTTCATTATTACAAATACTAGGACATTATATGTACCCTATATATAGATAGTAATACAGTATCTTATCTTTATTATATACCTATGTCTATATACTAGTATATTATAAGAAAAGTGATTGTAAGGTAAGTTTATTTTTTGATGATATGTGGTATATTTATTTGAAAAAAAATCGTAATTACTTTCGACATTTGATTTTCAAATAGTAAAAACACCCTCCACTCCACGAAACTGTTTTTTGCTTACAACCCTGTATTTGTCGAATTCTTAGGGTATTTCTCTTGGAACACATTATATACCTAATATAAAAAAAAATACTGACCATTCAAATACGTTGATTTAGAACACATTTTGAGAAAATATTATTAAATACAAAACAAAAAACTTAAACTGAAAAAGCATCCAAAAACCCAAAAAGGCATTAAAAAAAAAATAATAGAAAAAATAAAAATAAGCACAATACAATATCCAGCAATTTATTCTAAGTACTTAGTATAAATCGAATTTATAGCTAACATATCTTCGCTGTAGAGAAATAAAAAATTAAAACAAATGCCTAGAAAATCCGAACTCTAAGTCATATGTTTTCCGATCTTGCCTCATAGCTTTAGTAAGATGGGTCAGGGACGTGGTATAGGCTTGAGGCCATAAGGATATAGGTAGATTTACGTACATTTTACATCAAGATTATGCGATTTAGTAATAGGTAATAACGTATTTTAATGTTATCATAATGTTTATCACTAATATAATAATTAACACAATAAGGAAACCAATAAAAAATAGTTGTTAGTTGAAAAAATCAAGGAAAAAAGTAAAATATAAGCAATAACTGATTACGACTTACTTGTACGATTCCTGTTTTACCCCCCTACTTCCACAGCATTCAGTTAAAATAAGTTAATGATGGAGTTTAAACATCGAAGGAAAAATAATCTACGAGTGAAATTGGAAAAAATAAAATTATAGCAATATCTAAGTATTTGCGATTATAATATTATACTTGAATGCTTTTCGACAAAAGTATTTGAAAACAATTGAAATACTTTTTATACTCGTGTACTTCG
Organism: Metopolophium dirhodum; assembly: GCF_019925205.1. Classification (NCBI taxonomy): domain Eukaryota; kingdom Metazoa; phylum Arthropoda; class Insecta; order Hemiptera; family Aphididae; genus Metopolophium; species Metopolophium dirhodum. Next base: position 125,642,308 of record NC_083560.1, read on the forward strand.
CTATCTGTATCTCTAAGGTATATTTAAAATATAATTTTAAAAGTGTATATTTACACGGATGTTCAGTAGGTACGCGTCGCAGTCGGTATAAAGTACTCCTATATATAAACCAATCCATCATCACGGCGGTTTAATGACGATATTATTATAACATGCTCGTGAAGTATATAAAAAATAAACAGCAAAACGAATACGATTTTCAAGTGTCAGTGTATAGGTGAGTGGCAGATAGTCGGACAGGCATTATTATTATTATTATTATACAGTGTAATAAATAAAGTGAATACGAAAGGTGTATACAGCGTACGAAGTACGAACTGGCGTATAAATTGGGCAAACGTCCCACGCGTTTCATTCTCAGTCCTCCGACGTATAAGTACCTACCAACCGCGGTATCGTGCGTGGTTTATTTTTGTTCGGAGTACCGATCGGTTATCGCGGGTTTAACTATATCCGTGCGTACAGTGGGTATTGTTAATGTGACCATAATCTTACCAGTGCAAAAACGAGACACTTTCTAAAATTTTAAAGAATTACCGATCACGTCTGTTGGGTACAAACTAAAATTATAAAACGCTCAAATAAGTACCACTTAATGTAATAATGTATTACCTACGCTAAATAATTTTTATATTAATACATTTTAATAAAATAAATTCTGAATATTACTTTTCATAAAGCATATTACACATGACATAAAATGTAGGTACCTACGCAGCAAAATAATATCAAAAAATGAATTAAAAATATTTAGTACACACAATTTTGAAAATATGTTAGCTTTATTTTCAAAAACCTTCGTTAACAAGGTGGGTAAGTGGATACCACTCGGCTGTTCCTGCGGTAGGCGTCAAGTGGGTCACTATAATGGATGTGTTAAATTTGAATTCAATGATATAAAATCATTGTACAACGATTCCGAACGAAGTCGGTCTGACAGTCGATATTACTAAGTACCTAGGTATATTTTATAATAGTATTGATTTAAGTAATTTATTTAATTATTGGCATTACAATAGGTTAAATTGATTTTTGCCGAAAACATTGAATTTTAAAATGTCATTATGTGTATTAAAATATAATAATATACTTTCGATTCAAGAATAATATTTTTAAATACTTAAGTACAACATAATAACTGAAATTGTTATTTTTCGTCCAAATTATCTATAACGAAAACTGTGTTTATATATTTTTAAGATTTTTGGTTACAATATGGACTATTTAATATTTATGAGAAACCTTGTTTTAAATTTTTAACCCTTAGCTATAAAAATTCAAAGTTTTATTAATTTTAAACTACAATAAATAATTTGCTAATATCATGATTTTGATGAATTTTGTCAAAATGTTAACTTTAATATCGTATGTATGTATTTTTAATATTTTTAAACTGCTATTAAAACAAAATATGAAGGACCAACATTGTATTTTTTTTTGTCAAGTTTTTTAGGCCAACGAAAAATGATTTAACTACCTAATACATTTAAAGAAAAAAAACTAAAATAAATTAAACATTTCTGAAAAGACAAGAGTCAAAAATTGAAAATTTAATCATGTTTGGAAAATACTAATATACACAATTAGTGAACATTTTCAAGCAGTAATTTTTTTTTTAATTAAAAAAAATATCAAAAATTAATTTATGAGAAATCGTTAATATTTACTGGTGAATGTCCAATAACTTCAATGTAAAAATTTAAATTCAAACGATCATAAAAACTAATTTGTTTTATCAAGTTATTGTTTAAGATATAAAAGCTTAAAGTTATGATGAATATTTTATTAAATTTCAAATGTTGGCTATGAAAAGACATTTTTTTATAAATTAAAAAAAAATAATCAGGATTATAATTGATAATTAAATATGATGTTATATAATATAGTGACCAATTAAGTCAAATGTATAATTAAAACCATAGTGCGTATAGACAATATTTATGATGGGACAAAAACAGGATTAAATATTAAAAAGGGAATAACCCCCCCCCCCCCTAATATTGGACTTCTGTCTTGTAATGTGGTACCTGCTTATTAAATTACACTACAATGTTCAACATTTCGGAAGTACGAAGATTCCAAATAATGGTTGCATTTGTAGTATTGGACCTGTACCTATACCTATATCTCTGAGCTACAAATATTATAAAAATTAATCAAAATCTAAGATGGGATGTGGCAAATGATTACTTAAAGAAATGAAGTGGTAGCTTTCCACCCCAATTTGACAATCATGCACTGAATTGTGTACCTGCAGTAAATAACCAATTAGTAGGGAAAACAATGTTTATACAAGAATCGAATTAATCGGCCGACTAACTTTCTGGCGTACCTATACATACATTTTGTATGGGGAAGGGGGGATCAGAATAAAACAAATTTAAACCTATAGGTTAACCTGCACATTAAAATAATAAATAACAAAATATAGGTAATATATAATTAGGTACAATAGCCTGTCTATAAAATTAAGTTTAGATAATTGATGTACAAGCTTAGTACCTATTATTAGGTCTACTAAATTTATAATTATTGATTAGATTATCACATGGAAAATATAAAGATACTGCAGCATAGATTTTGGGATCGAAACAATCAGTGTTTGAAAAATTCGTCTGAAAATTAAATTCGTTCGGGATCATTTTTTTTCATAAAGGAGCACATTTAAGTTCACGTTTTAAAAAAAATTAACATGTTCATCTGGTCGTTAATTTTACTGATTATTTTATAAATTTCGGAAAAGGTATAAATCATTTTTAAAAAAGTGGTTTTTATTTTAAGTAGGTATTTAATAAATGTATAATGATCAAGTGACATCTAACATAAGATATATAGTAAAATTAATTAAATAATAAAAACTTTTTTCTAAATCCAATATAGTCAAGTGGGTACAATGGGTACATATTATAATTTATTAAAATCAAAGCCAAAATAAAAGTTACAAATTTCTTAAAATATATTTTGAAAAATATCTGATAAATGATAGGTAAGTTATTTAATTGTTATTTAATTAACGTTAATCGTCAGTTTTATAAAGGAATAAAATTAATACATTATTGCATACAATATTGTATTAACAGAAGCTATAGACATAAATTTAGATAATAAATCAACCGATGAAAGGTGATTAATGATTACATACATACCACGGCTTCAACTGAACTGTTAGTTAGGTGTTATTATAAATAACAAAATGGAATTAAATCTTAAGGTTAAAACAGATGAAGATATATAGTTTGAGAGAAGTAATACGAAAGTAGTAAGTTCCCTCTCGTACTTAGCGATACCAAAGAAAAAAAATGCAGTCAACATTTTCCGCTTTCTATAAATAATACTCAATTATAAATCCTAATACCAAACTATTTTCAATTATTTTACAACGTAATGATATTATTGAATTACCAATATAATTTATAAGCTATAGGTACATAATATTCTTTACATAATGCTTAAAATAAATACCAAAATATAAGTATTTAATTATAACAATATAATATGAGTAAAAATATGAATTTATCACGTTATATCTAACTGTATAAGTAAGCCTATATAGTGTACCAATATGCGTTCTTTCCAAATACTGTATACTGTATTGTATTATATTATATGAACAGATTAATAGATTATTGTTATTAGATTGAAGTATTTATTTATTTATTCATATATATTAAACGGGTTTTACACCCTTAAGCGAAATACAAATATTGTGAGTACAGTTTAGGCATTTAGCTTAACTTATATATATAATATATATATATATATATATATATATTTTATAAATTGATAACAATTTAAAATAAGTATTTGTAAGTATGGCGATAATAAACAGCGAAATAAAGGGAAAATTAAATAATAGAAGTAGGTTTTAAATTATTAAATGAACAATAAATAGTAACAAAAGTAACAAGAAGTGACTAAATAATTCAAAAACAGTAATTTAAACAAGTAAATTTAAGGTCATATAAGCATTCTGTCTAAATACATTACTCGACATATTATACCAAAAAAATCAACATGATCAGTTGTACAGTTCAACAAAGACAGGGCTCTGTGGGAAAACGAGGTGGTAGTATAATTTTTTTACAAAGAAAACATTAAATAAATTGGATTTTCTTAATCTTCTAGTTTGTATATTAAAACCAATCAGCGATAGGTAATAATTCCGAAGAATAAATAAGACATATAAAAACATAATACCTACACGCAACATTTCTCTTCAAGTCACAAGACGCGACCCCCAATTAGATAATCTGCACATTATATGAATATCTTGAAATGGGTATATTTAATTTAAAACATAATAGTTTTAAAAATGTATACTGAACATTTTTGATTTGACTTGTATACGAAAAATAGTGTGGTGACCAGACAATTGACCCAAACTCGAGATGGGGCATTGGGGCCTAACCAGGGAAAAGTATAATGTTATCAACGCGTTAGTATTTTTAAAATTTAAAATTTTTTTCAAAAGCGTTTTTAACAATGGTGCTAATGTGGATAGATATATCCATATTAAAATGAAAGAAAATCCCTATAAGTCTCTGATTGAAGTAAATCGTGTAGCTGTATATACCAATCAATCATATAATTGTATAGGTGATTATATTATTTATACGAGAGAACGTTATGTACCTATAGCTGCACGCATGCACTTATTTATATTTAATGGTATAGCGATTAACATGACTCCAATCAACAAATTTATCCAAATTTGTTTGTAATTTTAATGCATAATTTAGAGATTTGATAACTGAAAATAATTTAGCAGCATTGCCAAATGAAAGAATGACAACTGTGAACTGAGCTATCAGAAATGGAAGGTAAATCATTAATAAATAATACAATTTCTGATCTATTCACATTTTATGAATCCGGACCGACCACCTACAATTTTTCCATGATATCAATTGTTCGTCATAATTAAATTTACATTTTAAAAACTGATTTTTATAATCAATGTTTCCTTTCTAGCATGCTTATATAAAATTCAAATCGAAGTAAAATCAGTTCATTTAAATTTTCAAGATATATTTCTTATGTACAATTTTTAAGTTCCAACATTTTTTTTTTTATAATAATTGTTAATATTACGTTTGGTTTTTGACCGACAAGTCGAGAAATATAATCGACTTCCGATCAAATCGACTGTGACCTGGGTATCTACCCGAAATCGATTTCTATACTATAGTTGTTTCTGACCGCATTAACCGAAATCAGTATAAATTGAACAATCAGTGTTGATAAAATCACCGACCGATAAGCATTTCACCATCATGAATCATGATCCGACCAGGCACGTTTCCTGCGGAAGGGGAAGAGGCCCGTGGTCCAACTACGTCTTACACGAACATAAACTTTTTTTTTTTGAAAATATTACTATTAGGGCTTATTTGTGGTCCAGATAATTACGTAAATTGTCCCCTCTAATGTATTATGTTAAATGAAGGACTGAAGTGGAGGATATACGGGGGGGATATGGGGGATAGATCCCCCCCCCCGGTGGGCTGTGGGTTAAAAAAATGTTTTTGCAGCCAATGCAATGCAATTTTTGCAATCACAATTATTCAAATAAAAACTATTTTTTTATTAATTCGTTTTCATTATCTCGTAACCAAAAAGGATACACGTCGTATCTAACTTCATATCAGACTGTATCATAATATGGCCATATTATCTATGCCATAGACGTATTAATGAATTATAATATTATTATTTAAAATTTTGATTTTTGTTAATAGATACCTTGTGACTTAAATGTATTTTTAAATTATAGGCTTTGAATGTTTATTTACAACAAATAGCTCTATGTCGTCTGAAGAACGGAAAAAATTATTAGAATTTTATTCACCATTGGTTAATTATGATGTTTCCACAGCTACAGCCGAGTTTAAGCTGTGGAAAACCAAACTTTCAAGAACTCATTCAGTTCTTAAAACTAGCATTGATGCACTTGCATTATGTGACAAAAAAATATTTCCCAATGTACATTACTTGTTAAAAATTCTTTGCACATAGCCCGTTTTCACGGCTACCCCTGAAAGAACGTTCTCGACATTAAAAAGACTTAAAACTTACTTGAGAAATTCTATGGATCAGGTAGGTATATAGTATATATTAATGATAAATACATTTTAACATATTTTTATTTTATTTTTATTTTTTTTATGTACCTAGAAGCGACTGAATGGGCTTGCCATGTTGTCTGTCCATAGGACAATACAAGTAAAACCCGATGAAGTCATTGATGCAATGGCACTGTCGTCAAGAAAATTTAATTTAGTATTGTAAATTTAATATAGAATAAAGCTTATATACCTATACATATTAATATTATGTACGAAAATATTTTATATCCCCCCCCCCCCCCCATGAGAAAATCCTAGATCCGCCACTGAAGGACTGTTGCTGCGTAAACTAGACAAGTCCAATTTTTGAAACTTTTCCGGGTAATTAAAAAATACTAAATAATAATTAATATGGCTTGAATTTTGTTTGAAAATTATTTTAATTCACAATTTTGAATTCCATTTTATGAAAAATACTAAACATGTATGAGCACTGTTGGTTTGTTTTAGTTCTGTACATATTTTATAAAAATGTTATGAACTTTATTCGACATGGTCTTATCTAGTTTTTTCCCCAGTTATAATTTTTTTTTTTAATTATGTTACAATAAAACAAAACGATATTATTTTACTGTTTAATGTTTATTGTAGGATGTATGCTATTTATTTACTTATCATTACGTAAAAATGAAAATATTATTTACTGAAAAACCCAGATAAGTTAATTTACCATAAAACCTATAGGTACTTATACGACGGACTAATCTGGATTTATTCCGGAAAATGTGAATTTTCGAAAAAAATGGACTGGTCTGGTTTTTACAGCGAGCCTTTCAAATACTGTACCAATACAAATTGTCGGAATCGACGCATTTTTTACTAACCGGATAACACCGTAAATTTATATGGCAATATATTTAATTTATTATATATCATTTAAAATATAACTGTAGTAGGTATTATTATCTATACTATCTTTATATATATAATTCTACTGTACGTGTGTTTGTGATTGAACTCCTCCTAAACGGTTGGACCGATTTGAATGAATTTTCTTGTATGCGTTTGGGTAACGCCCCAGATTGTTTAGATTCACAAATCATCCCCCTAGGTCCAACCAGGGGATGTGCTCAAACGGGGATTTAGAGATTTACGGTGGAAATTTTTGTTTATAAACGGTTGCCATGAGTTTTAAAACTATTATAATAATAATAATTATTGGTTTCCGTGAAATCAGTGTATTCGTTCAATGCATTTAATTTTTTTGTACGCTGTGTTTTGATATTATATGTATCGCAATTACGTAAATATTGGTTGAGCATATTATACTCATTACTAACATATAAGTTACGTACATAAAACAATGACACGTCTTCGTGGACGAGGAGGAAATATTGGTCGCCAGACTCGGCATTCACAATTAGCCCGGCCGTTTAGGAGGAGTTCAGTGACATACTTGGTATAACTTTGATACTTTAGAGTTAAATTATAAAGTTACGTACAAACAGCACGGGGTCCGCGATCTACCGCAGTTGGATTGCCTGCCTGATAATGTACTGCTGCGAATCAGAATTTTTATTCCAGGCAACAGAAAAGTTAAGTTAAGTTTTTGAACACCATACACCGAATATTAAATAACGAATTGAACGAAGTTTGAGTCATAGAGTTGGTACATTTAACGGGAAACGAAGTGCACGGGATCAGCTAGTGTTATATAAAATTCTAAAGGGTTTTCTATGACCGCGCTAACCAAGAAAACTACTGAACCGATTTGGCTGAAATTTTTTACTGTTATTCCTGGCAGCCTACTGAAGGTTTTAGTACCACTTTTTCAACATTTTTCAATTTTTTTTTCACAAGGTCATACCAAATACTCCTACGAGTAATATTATATTATTCACAATTTAATTATCGTTAGGTTACCTAGGTTACGCACTCTGTCGTAAATAAACACTTGCCGAAATTATAAACTACAAATAGATTTAATATTATAATTGTTGTATGGAAAACAACGATCACTTAAATTCCGTTATCGAAAAATAATAATAGGTACTCTTCTTATCGATATGCCAACGGCACTCGAACGTGTTACGATCCGTAAGGATCAGTCTATATTATAGAAGCCGTAATTGTTACTGGGCCAGCAAAAGGAGAAGTTGCATATATTCCAAGAATTCCCATGATTCCCATTTCCCACTGACTTTCCTTCAATTTCCTGTTAAAGTTTCTTTTACGATTAACAAAGCTCAAGGTCAAACATTTAGGCACGTTGGCGTAGATCTTCGTTCAGAGTGCTTTTCACATACACAATTATATACGTGGGATTTTCTGGAACTGAGGACCCGCGAATCACCTAATGATTTTGATTTCAACAGGAGATAGAACAAAAAACGTTATATGCTCAGAAGTTTTATAAAATTCTTTATCGACAACAGATTAATTAGTATTTCTTTTATATCTGTATTAGTCGTAATAAAAATATATTCATCGTTTATGCCACTAGAAACATTTCAATATGTTTTCATTAACCGTCTTTTATGCTTGCCGATCACATTAAACGATAAAAATTGAATAAAAAATTATATGCATATCATCGTCCGAAGGCAAAATGAACAACCAATCACGGTCGAAGCTGTGACGGGTCGGCTAGTAAAAATATAAAATAATATAATAACGCATTATTGTGGTACCTGAGTTTTATTTATAGTATTTTTCTTTATAGAATTATTAGATTTAGACAATCTATACGCGTATGCGCAATATGTGTGTATACTGCAGGTAGTTCTTATATTATGCTTTGGTAAATACAGAGCTTGTAGCAATATATATTTCTTCACACATTGGACATAATATATACAATTACACAATTAAACAGAAAAACGATTTGTTCGTATTATACTTATAGGATCCCCCCCCTCGCTCCAACATCGCCCACACAAAAAAAAACCAATAATCTCCACTGCCACGTGCACTTGGATCCGACATCTGCAAGCGTATGTTATAATAATAATAACAATATGTATAGCAGCTGATGTACAAGACATAATCATCATTGAGCGGCGTTGCATATAATATTATAATAATATATTAATATGGATGGGATTTGTGTGTTTTCGTTTGATCCTCTTAAAAAACGGCAGTAGGTACGGTCAGAATATCGTCTAAGGCGTATTATGTTGTTATAATGTCATGTTACAAAATACATCACAAGTCATAACAATATTATTACGAACGATTTATAAAATACAGGTAGGCTACTTATACATGTAAAATACACCATGTACAGCATATATGTATATTATATGGTCACTACCTGTGTATGAAGTTGTACGCACAGCAGGCGCGGTAAGTTTTTGGTGTAAAAAAGACGTTTATTGCAGAAAAAAAAAAAATAAAAATGAACAAAACGCCCGCAGTTCGTTGTTTGAACAATAACGAGATTAGTTTATTCATAACATTGACAACACAACAATAAAACGTGAGAAAATGTTAAACCGTTGAGTAATTTAACAATTACGAACGTTTCGTGAAAGCGTATCGAAACGTTTGATAATAACGCAACAGCGCGCGTACCTATATATATATATATATATATACTACACGTACATATTATATACATTTTATAGGAAGTCGTCAAACGTTTAAAATACAAACAGAAGTACTGCAGAACTATTGCGGATCGGACGTTATAATTAATACAATATTGTTATGTTGTACACATCACTCCGATATATCATAACGACACGGGTGTTATGAACCACACACAATGCTGGCCGAGTAGAACTCGTTTTTTGCACACTCGAAATCAATCGTTTTTTCGATTATATTATAAACGATATTTTTTTATGTTTACATAAAAACTACTGTATGTAAACATAATTCAGTAGACATCACTATAGATAGTGCTCGTTAGCACTGCTCAGAACGAGATATTGCTTACAACAAGCAAAACGTTAGGTCCTGTCCCGGGACGAGTCCATACGATTGTAAGTTAAAATAAACGTTTACAACGAGTATAGCCATTACGAGTTATCGGCTATTACGAGTAAAATGCATCGAATCATAAAATAAATGTTCGGCTATGACAGTGGCGTGTATCATAAAAAAAAATTGGTGTTGCTCAAATCGTTTTAGGAGACAACACCCTCATAACACTGTCATACCGACCTATAAAATGACCTATTTTTTCATCTATCAATACCCACCCACCCATATTTAAGGTGTTGCCCGAGCAACACTTGGACCCTATGTTACACGCCACTGAGCTATGACGATACGGTCGTTATCTTTTTCCTATTATGTACATGTTATACATATTCAGGTCAACTTGCTAGTAATATTTTATTTATTTATTATTTGTTGATATAATATAAATGTTATCTTTAATTTTAAGGCCCAACATAAATATTGGCAAAATCTCAGGTGAACCATCAGCAGTTAAGACTGAATTGTTTTCTGATTGGTTCATTAACGTTTAGCCATTCCCCCGAGCCGGTTACTGTGATGATTGACCGCCGACCGGTTACAACGAACGATCGTTATAACTCATAACGTATATAACGAGCTACAATAGTTACAACAAAAAAACAAGTCGACCATTGAAACTCGTTATAACCGATTGGCAATTTCTACTGTAATTTTAAACGCAATATTGATGTAACGGGCAAAAGTCGAAATCGGGAAAACCTCAGAAATGCCCGGACAAAACGCGAACTGCCCATAATCCTTGGCCTAATCCTAACCTAACCTAACCGGGCAAACCTAGTTATGACCAACCTCATTTGGGCAAAACCGTATACTAGCTGACTTCTATCGTAAGGACGAAACCGTAGTGTCTTATAAACGTTCGATAATATTAAATACAAATAATCATAAAATAAATATTGTCGTACAAATATAATTGAATACACTTAATTAATAATAAAAATATAATGATATTAGGTACTCTTATAATGTTAAAATAAAGAATTAAAAAAATAATACATTATATGTACTTAATATCATTATATTTTTATTATTAATTAAGTGTATTCAATTATATTTGTACGACAATATTTATTTTATGATTATTTGTATTTAATATTATCGAACGTTTATAAGACACTACGGTTTTGCCCAAATGAGGTTGGTCATAACTAGGTTTGCCCGGTCAAAAGCCGAAATATGACATTTTTCCCAAGGATTATGGACAGTTCGCGTTTTGACCGGGCATTTCTGAGGTTTTCCCGATTTTGACTTTTGCCCGTAACATTGACACACTCGTGAAAACCGTTAAAGTCAGGCACGAATCCAGACTCAAGAGTATTAATATTGTTAAGTGGGGCTGGGGAATAAATTATGAACTTACAATATTAAACACTACCTATTATCTAATATAGGATCGATACGCTACATAATCATAAATATTTCTTTACACAGCAATAATTATGAGTAATTAAGTTTCAAACGACCAATTAAAAAGTTAGAGGCACTTTTCATACATAAGTCACTAATGTAAGTAAAATACCTTCTAAAATATTATAATAATAAAATAAAATGCAAAATATTAAATCGGAATCAGGCTTTATCAATAATAAATAATAAATATATTATAAAAATTAATATTTGTTTGTTTCTCATTTTCATACTCAAAAACTAACTACTGGTGACTGGTCAGTTTTGAATAAAAGTTATATCAATAGATTCCTTATCGAGAGTCGGAGGGTGTTTATAGCTTATTTTGTCTACCCCTATTGGTTACTATAAGATGGCTCACACATGAATTTAGTTGGGGCTTACAAAAATCGAATATTTTGTTGATTATAAAAATGGTTGCCAATTGCCATTAGTTATAGATTAAACTACTAGGTATTATAATTATAGAAATATGACATATAAAAATGTATTAACGAATATATTTAAACAATATCAAATCTTAAAATTAAATACTTATAATATGAACATAATTACAATGGTTATACATTTATGATTCATGAGTTGCTTTCTTAATCCTGGACAAATTTTTATGACACAAGATTAAAGATGAATACCAATCTTAACGATGTTGGGTTTACGTCGGGTCTTAAACATTGCATTCGTTGAATTTGTCACAATTTTTTTTTGTGTTTACTTCAAAAACATGACCAGAATTAAGAAGTGGAAAATCATTGTAATTGTGTTTGAAGGTATTATATGTTTCAACTGAAACAAAACGGAAAACGATAGAAAGATCCGGGTGAAGTCGGGTAATATAGCTAGGCGCTAGCAATAAATACAATTTAATTAAAACCTTTATAACACCTCAGTATTTTTTATTGCCGATACAGATACTAAAAAATGAAAATTACAAATCTTCGTGTACTGATGTGTACAACACTACAACTATAATTTATATTATATGAATGTAAATGAAAGATTATTTTTTCAGAACTGTTTACTATAATGATATGTCGTTTATTTTAATTTTGAGTACCAGTCCTCTTTACAGAAATCGTAAACGTCGTTATTCATTTACCTCGCATAAATCAACTAATCACACAATACCTACTATACGATGAATTGTTGGTTTAGTTGATTTTACTGACAATTTAAACATTGCCACTGTGTGTTAGAGACGAAGTAGGCAAGTATACTAAGTAGATATATAATTATTTACCGAGAATGTATACCTATACATTTTACACTCGTTTTAAAATATTAAATATGTTCAGATTACGTAAAAAAATAGAAGCACACGCAAGTCAATTATTATTTTAATTTTTTTAATTTTTGAAATAAAAACAGTGATTTAATTTTTAAATTACATACAATAAAAAAATAAAACAGAATATTCAAAGGATATTTACAGTTGACTCGAGTAAAATCGTACGTCAACGAGTTAATGGATTTTTACATGTTCGAAATCAACCGGTTCTAAATTGTCTAAACTAAACGAATGTTCGTTCAATAACGTGACCAACGAATCAGCTGGCCTGTTGAGGTGGGAATCAAACTTTTCTCCTACGCTCCAAATTGTCTCCAGGTCAAAATTCTTCCTGGTGTCTTTCGTTAACAAGTGGACAGCTATATTACCTGCAATTAGACAATAAACATTATTAAGAAAACTTAATACAAAGGAATTTATAAAGGTTTATACATTTCATAATAATGTTAAGTTACTCCCATACTAAAAAAACAACATTTAATTATATTTGTTTTTCATTTTGAATGCTATAAAATACATCATAGATCAATGATTGATTTCAACTTTTCCTGGTTTGAGTCATCGAGAGCATATAGAACAATATTAGAAACTAAAGAAAGGTTGTTACCTACGTATATATATATATTAATTATAGCCATAGCCATAATATAGGTAAACCGAAAAATATTATATTCTGAGAATATAAAATACAATATATTTAAATAAAAAGTAATATATTCATTCTATTTTTTCTTTTTGTTATACCGTCGTCCGTCACACTGCTTAATAATGTATGTCAAGAAAGCCAACACTTGTTAGTATGTAAAAAAAATATCTACTTATATTAATACTAGTAACGCAGTGATGTCAATAATACCGCGAATCGACGGTAATTGGCTGGTGACTGTCGTGGGAAAATCAATACTAAGTTACAAATAAAAATATAAATTGGGTATAATATTAATTACGCAATTAACTTTTCTACAAATCTGGAATCAATTAACAACAGACACGTATTATAATACTGCCGTATAATATTATAAAGAATAAATATATTGTTAAAATTACGATTAAAATCTCAAATCAATGTGTACATTTTCAGTTTACAAAAATTGTATTAACCATCAAATATGCCCTAAAATCATCAAACACGTACTAAAAAAATTTTAAAATCAAGAAATATGCCCTCAAATGAATAGAAAATCTTTAAAAATGCAACAGTTTGCAGTAAAAACTTTTGATATCTAATTCGCAGTCATATATTATATGAAATTAATTTATAGCTTACGTAGCAATATCAATGTAATGAACCAAAAAATACAAAAAAAAACAAAACGTAAATGAGTTTTTGTCTGCATCACGTATGCATTCGACAATTCGAATTATTAATCGAACATACGATTCCCTCGGACTTATTCCGATAAATAAGTATCGACAGACACACTCAAAAATAATATTAGGAAAAACGCACAACAATGCGACACGGCCGCTCCTCGTAGTCAGTATTAGGAAACGATTTGATCAACCTGCAGGCTAGAAATCTCGGTGCCACCTAGGATTTTTTTAACATATACCTACGTTCTGTATAGCATCGTATAATGATCGCCCGCACCATGGCTAAATAATTAGGTGTATGCGAGCAGGCCAAAGCGCATATATAGGGTGATTCACCAAGCATGCTCATTGCTCATCCCTTTTTTTTTTCAATAATATAGTTGTTTAAAATCTGATTTTTGGAATTTTAAATATTCTTAGAGACGATATGTTCAAATTTTAGAGATTTTTGTTTACTATTTATAAGGAGTAACCAGTGAAGATACAAACTCTGTTTTTCAAATAAGAACCCTCATTTCTACTGCTAATTTTTCAAATTATTTGAAGTATCAAAATCAAAATTCGAACGAGTACTTTTTGAGTTAACTTTATGTACAAAGGATAATTATATGGATAAAGGCTAATTATAGACCAACGATATTGGGTTTGGAAAATGGAGGCAATTGTAATTTGAACATTTTAGTAATTAATATTAATCTATCTAAGTTTATAATTTGTAAAAATGGTCCAAGTATAATAAATATAAGCCAATATTACATATTTTACCTAACTATTTTATATTTTTGTAAATCTTGTATTTTTTAAGGATTTTTATCTTTAATGTGTATAAATATTTTAATGAGAAGATAAGAAACTATTCGTTGAAAGTTTAAATTATATTAGCCGTTAGGTACATAAAAGTTTTCAAAAAATGATCCACTAAATAATTTACCAACAATAAAAAGAGAGGTTCTATTTGAAAAACAGAAGTTTGTTCACCACAGTATATCGTCCTTAAATAGGTAGTACAATTAATATTCTCAAGAATTTGAAAATACGGTCCAAGTAAATTTAAACATTTTAAATAAGATGTTCAGAATTTGAATTGATTCAATGTTAAAGGAAAAAACGGGGGTGAGCATGCTTGGTGAATCACCCTGTATATTGTAGCGCTGTCAGTTATAACGACCCTCAGACAGCAGTTCATACAATATCATATTTTATATGCATACATATTATATAGGTAGGCAGGCACACACGAGAATTGTATGG